>NW_027496976.1:10000-146918 GCF_021521415.1 Bidens hawaiensis | reverse complement strand
ATATCTGTGATGATAGGGACCAGACCCTTATAATATCTGTGATGTTAGGGAATCGAACCCTTCTAATATTCGAAAACTAGGGACCAGACCCTTATAATATCTGTGATGATAGGGACCAGACCCTTATAATATCTGTGATGTTAGGGAATCAAACCCTTCTAATATTCGAAAACTAGGGACCAGACCCTTATAATATTTGTGATGATAGGGACCAGACCCTTATAATATCTGTGATGTTAGGGAATCGAACCCTTCTAATATTCGAAAACTAGGAACCCGACCCTTATAATATCTGTGAGGCGAAAGGCTCTTTAAAAAGTATGATTATGTAAGTAAGGAAAGCATGAAGGTAAAAATGAACGTATGATTATGAATGTAAAGAAAGTATGAAAGTAAAAATGTAAGTAAAAACACTTAGGTGTATATGAAAGAAAGTTAAGAGATTAAGTATGAAGCGTAAGAATGTATTGTATGATTATGTGATTAACTAGAACTCACTCAGCGTAGCTGACTTTTAGTATGCACGCAGTGTGAGTAGGATGAGGCAGCTCGCTTGAGGAGACACATGGCACTGAACAAGAATCTGGCATCTGAAGACTTATGATGTTTTAATTAAATGCTTTAATGTTGAAAGTCAAAGGATGTTTTGAGACAAGTTATGAATTATGTAAAGTTTTATGAAAGTTTTATATTCCGCGTAAATGTTTTAATTAACTCTGATATTTAGAACTGTGTTTATGAGTAAATCCAACACGAAAGTAGGGTTACCGGTAACGGGGCCTTACAATAAAATAAGTAGGGGTTATTATAAGTCGGGCTTGTGTTGGGTTAAGTAATATGGGTAATGGACCTGGATTAGAAAGGGATGAAGATGGACCATAGGCTCAAGCCCATGACCCATAATATATAAGCCATAATCCACCCATTAATCCTTTCATTTCCATTCCATTCCATTCCATACACCACCCAAAACACACAATTAGCTCTCTCTCGTCCTACTTTCTCTCTCTAGCCGAAATAGAAGAAGAAACCGAGCATCAACCCGATGTAATGATAGTACGATATTGTAGAGATCCAAACCCGTTAGATTTAGTCACGAAACGACGAGCCGACACCGTTAAACTGTTGAAGTCATGAGATCCTTGTGGAATCGGGTAAAACCGAACCTAATATGAGCTTAGGGATCACCCTAACTCAGATCTGGATCGAACGGGATGAAACACGGTGAAAACGGTGGTGAAACAAACGAGATCTCGCTTTTTCCGGCGAGATCACGTTATTCCGGCAACGGCGGCGCCGGAGAATATGTGTACGAGGTAAGGGAATGTCAGAGAATGTTTTTGACATTCTCTGACCTAACCCTAATTCGTTAACGGGGAGTTAACGAATTAGAGGTAATTCGTTAACAAGGAGTTAACGAATTAGAGGTAATTCGTCAAGTGATTCGTTAAAGGAAGCCTAACGAACTAGACTTAGTTCGTTAAGGATAAGATAACGAACTAGCTCCCAATTCGCGTTGATCATTCGTTAAAAGAGATAACGAATCAGAAGATCCAATTCGCTACATGGACTAGTTCGCTATATGGACTTATTCGTCAAGGGTCCAGTTCGTTATAAGGACCAGCTCGTTATGATAACCCAATTCGTTAAAGAGCCAAGTAACGAACTAGAAGTTTAATGGAATGACAGAACAGTCCATGGACTTAGAAAAGAACAAGTTAATTACATAATAGTCCTTGGACTTTGATAATTTATGAAAGATACCTTTAAAGGTTAACGGGTAACGATTAACTAACCGGGGTAATGATTTAATAAAGTAAAACCGGCCTAGACGCATAAGATTAATTAAGTAAACGACAAGAAGAGCTAGAGCCGTATTTAATATATGTAATGATTATACAGTTAGTAGCGCACAGCTCAAGAAGGATTAACCATTAGCGGAAGAAATAACCGAGTTCAGGTGAGTTTCTAGCCCCATTTCCTTGTTATGTTTTTGGAGCTGTGTGCATACTCGATGTGAAGTGTGAATACACTTACCTTAAGTGGTAAGTCATGCTATAGAGGATATACGAGTGATTTATGAATTTTTGACAGCGCTGTGAACGATCTTCGGATATTGCACGTATCGCTAAGGAGCATGATTGTTAAGTGGTTATTAGTGTGTATAAATGCTATGATGTGACTTGTTTACTGTGTAAATGATGAGCTAATAGGAAGTGTGTTGTAGACAAGTAGAATAAAGTGTGGTAGAAGTGGTAAGGGGTCTACTAAGGGTGTTAGTGGCATGACGATTGTACGTGGTAGGGTAAGCCTATGCGTGCCTTCGTCATTAAAGTGGCATGACGAGAGTACGTGGGAGGACAAGCCTCTATGTGCCTTCGTTAATAAGTGGCATAACGTGAGTGCGTGAGAGGCAAGCCTCCATGGGCTTTCGTAAACAAGTGGCTAGGTCGTTAGGGGTAGTTAAATGGTTAAGTGGTAAGGTGAGCAAGATAGATAGATGGCTAGGTGTCTTCGGACACGTATATAAATGCACGTGGTGGTTGTATGGTAAGTTGCTTGATTAACTAGAACTCACTCAGCGTAGCTGACTTTTAGTATGCACGTAGGTGAGTAGACTAAAGAGTCGGCATGAGGATGTCACATGGCATGAATTGAACGGCTGACATCTGAATATAGAAGAAATGATGCTTTAAATATGATGTTTTATGTTATGGTTTTAAAGAAAAGATTAAATGTTTGTAACGAGTGATTGATGTTTTATATTCCGCAGAAAGTTTTAATAAACTCTGATTTGTATAACTGTGTTTATGAGTAAATCCGACGCTAAAGTGAGGCACCGGGAACGGGGCCTTACAAGTATTCATGTATTTATTTATTTTTTCATAATTTATGTAATTCAATTGATTATTATATAATCCGGAAATGAAATTTAGTTGATTATTCAATAAGACATTAAATTATCTATAGTAAGATAATCAATCTTATGTTGTTGTTGGTCAAAGTCCAATTAAATCACCAATGTCAACGCAATTTAAAACATTATTATACTTTCGAATATTATCTTACTTTACATTTTTAGATTTATACACATTTAATATGGCATTTTAGAAATCGATTTTCCCCATTCAAATGTCACACACACACACACACACACACACACAACACACACACACACACACACACATATATATATATAACTGAATATCAAAATTCAATTCTCACCATTTATTTGAAATTTACAAAAATATGTTATAGAGTTGTAATTTCACCATTTTTTAAAAAACCGAATTGCATTAAAATAATTTTTTTAATAAATTATGTTATAGGTTAGAGCCCGTGTTCCACACGTATGGAAATTGTAATAAAAATAAAAAAAATATTATATGTAATACGTAAATTCATTTATTTCATATGATAATTTTTATTTATGATATTTATTTTATATTCATTTAAATCAAGTTATAACTTAAAGTATTAAAATTGAAATACATGTATATAAAAAAATTAAAAGATTTTTCCATGATTTTCAGCATTTGATAATTTTCCAAGATTAGCCATAGTATTGATTTAGAAAGTTGAATTTTTGTTAATGAATTAAATGATTATAAAATAAAATTAATGAAGAATTTTATATAGAATTGTAAAAAGTAAAAGATTAGTCTTTCTAAATTTATATGAATAAGTTAACATAATTTTATAACGATAATTAAATGAAAAGGAATGGAAGAGGATTTTATGCCTTTGATGAATTGTTATACATTTTAATAAATGTTAATTAGGTGGAAAATATATTTAGGGGAATTGCGTATGTGGAATCCAATGTGGACACTCTATAATGATGCTATGTTGAAAAATCATGTTGTTTTAATAGTATAGTTAGATTATGCATATATTAAGGATCAGTTAAAAATATTTCTGTTTATTTTAAACATTCATTTTGACATAATTAAAATGTTTTAATCTTCTTACCACTATTATATGTACAAACTAAGGACTAAATGGTTTTATTTTAAGCCATAATTTTGACATAATTAAAAGACTTTATTATAATCTTGCATTAAAATTCTAAAAACAATATTATATAATGATTAATTGGTATTTAAATAAACTTTTAATAAAAAGATGGAAACTATTTTGAGGATGGAAAAGTTTTAATACGGGTTTTATTTTTACAATTAATTTTTCCATAATTAAAAGATTCAAATTTTCATTTTACAATTATTATATGCATAATTATGTATAAATTAAGGATTAGGTAGTTTTATTTTAAGCAACATTTTTGATATAATTAAAATATTTTAATATTATCGTAAATTGTTCAAATAACATTAACTTGGAAAGTATTTTGAGATTTAAAAACTTGTAATTTGAGTTTTATTTTAAGAATTCAATTTTACATAATTAAAAGGTTTTAATCTTACAACAATTATACGCATAATTATGCATAAATTAAGGAACATGGGGTTTTATTTTAAGCAATAATTTTGACATAATTAACATATTATTATAGTATAATATTGAATTCAAATTCAATAAGAATTGTGTAATCATTAATTGGTATTTTAATGGAATTCTAAAAAAATCTTGATAATATTTTGACATTGGAAAATATTTAAAGGCTGATTTTTAAATTCAAATAACATTATGTAATCATTAATTGGTATTATAATTGAATTTTAACCTTAAACTAGAAAGTATTTTAAGATTGGAAAATTTTTGTAAAGCCCCGTTCCCGGTAGCCCTAGTTTAACGTCGGATTTACTTATAAACACAGTTCTTACAAATCAGAGTTAATTAAAAACTTTCGATGAATATAAAACTTTAACCGTTTATTACAAAACATTTAATCTTTTCTTTAAAACCATAACATAAATTTCATATTATAAACATCGTTTCTTCCATCTTCAGATGACTATTCAGTCCAGGCCATGTGTCATCCTCATGCCAGCTTGTAAAACATAATTATATGCGTGCACACTAAAAGTCAGCTACGCTGAGTGAGTTCTAGTTAATCAAGCAACTTATCATACAACCACTACATGCATTATATACGTATCCGAAGACACATAGTCCACTATCTAACCTGCTCACCTTACCACTTAATCTCTTATTTACCCCTACAACTTAGCCACTCTAATAACGAATAACGTTATGCAACATTACCACTTTAATAACGAATAACGTTATGCCACTTTCTACTTTAATAACGAATAATCGTTATGCCACTTTGCCACTTTAACAACGAATAATCGTTATGCCACTTTGCCACTTTAATACTCTTACAAGACCCCTATCCACTTCTATCACACTCTACTTCTACTTATCTATATCACACTTCCTATCAGTTCATTATTTACATAATAAGCAAGTCATGTCATAGCATTTATACCCGCTAATAGCCACAAGACAATCACTATCCTTGACGATACGTGCAATATCCGAAGATCGTTCACACACCGACAAGCATTATATAATAGCTACATAGTATGACATCTATAGCATACACTTACCACTTAAGGTAAGTGTATTCACACTTCACATCGAGTATACACACAGCCCCGAAAACATAACAAGGAAATGGGGCTAGAAACTCACCTGAACTCGGTTACTTCTTCTGCTACTGGTTATTCCTTATCGAGCTGTGCGCATTTAACTGTTTAATAATTAAAATATTAAGTACCGCTCTAGTCATTCTCATTGCTACTTAATTATGCTTACGCGTCTAAGCCGGTTTTACTTCATTGAATCATTACCCCGTTAGTTAATCGTTACTCGTTGACCTTTAAGGTGTCTTTCATTAATTAACAAAGTCCAAGGGCTATTATGTATTTATATCATTCTTTTCTAAGTCTAGGGACCACTTCTGTAATTCTGCCAATCTTCTAGTTCGTTATCCAGCCCTTAACGAATGGGGTTCTTAACGAATGAACTCATTCATTATAACGAACTGACTATTATAACGAACTGGTCTTTAACGAACTGAACCCTTAACGAACTGGGGTTCATTCGTCAGTTCTTCCTTAACGAACTACTTAACGAAATGGAGCTTCTTCGTTACTTATCCTTAACGAACGACTAAACGAACTGCTTCTAGTTCGCTACTTCCTCCAAACGAAATGGATTAACGAATTACCTTCAAGTTCGTCAAGTCACCGCTAACGAATTAGGGTTAGGTCAGAATGTCAGAGAACATTCTCTGACATCCTTACCTCGTACAACCAACTCCGGCGCCGCCTTTCAGGCGCCGGAAAACCGGGATATCACCGAAAAAACGATATCTCAGCCGTTTCACCGCCGTTTTACATTCGTTATCAACCCATCATCAAGACTCAACCCTTTTCTAGCCTAAAGCTTGAACCTTTATGGCTAAAACGTTCAAAACTAGATCTAGGGTTTATTCAAACGAGCCGTTCATAACCATGAGTTCGTTAAATCCATTTTAATCTTCAAGTTTGCAACTTTACGATTTTTCTAGACCCGATCTATCATCCTACCAATTTTCATGTAAATCTATTCATGAAAAGTAAACCTTTTTAACAAAAACGTACCTTTGAGGTTTTTGTATGAAATCACTCGAGATGCTCAAAACCATATCAAACGAACTCCGATTTGAGTGATTCAAGAGGCCATGGAACTGTCTCGTCCCGATCTACAAACCCATCAGCTCAACTTTGACGGAAACCGCCGATACAGTCTCCGGAATAGATGAACAGTTGCCGGAATCTTCACTTTTGAGCTGCTACGGTTTTCCTGGTAAAAATCAGACTTTCCGACCTCTTATCAAAGATCTAATCGGTGGAAATCTTCATTTATATACCATGAATACTCAATTAAAATTTGATACCGATCCGACGGCTAGATCTCCGGGAATATTTGTGTCTTTGTGGGTGGTTTTCTCAAAAACGGAAATTGGGTTAAGTGTGTGTTTTGATGGTGGAGGCTATGGTGTAGAGATGTATGAAAATCAAAAGGATTAGGGTTTTAAGGGGTATTTATACTCCCTTAAGCCCATGGACCTAATGCCCATCTTTCGTTTTTGTTCCATAATTAACTCCATCTAATTAGCCTACTTATCATTCAATCCTTATTATTTTATTAATTCTCTACTAACTCAAGTAAACTTTTCCATCATAAATAAATAATATATTAAATATTATTTTTCGAAATTTCGGGATGTTACAAGTCTTCCCTCCTTAAAGAGGTTTCGTCCCCGAAACCTAGCTTATTCCTTGTAAAAGGAACACTTCTTATATTCACGCACTTTATTGAATCGTCTTTGCTTTCTGATTCATTCTTCTTACTCCTGACTTGCATCATCGAGTGGTGATCATGTGTTCTAGCTATTAAGGTAGCTTGTCCATGAGGCTCTCGATGTCTCAAGTCTCGTCTCGTCTTTCCAAGTGCTTCATTTGATGCTTATGTGACAATTTGGCAACTCTCTTAGCATATCTGACTACAAGCTCCAAGCTTGATCCTTCTTCATTACTTTCTTCAGTTGGACTCATGATGTTTTCGTGTATCGCTCTGCCACAAATTCTTCTTGTCCCCGCCTCTTTTGTAACAGTCATCTATCTTATCTCTAAGGAAACACAAATGTTATCACTCTAGAAATTATTTAGCACATGATTCGTAAGGTTAGTAGTTAAAGACATTGATCAAGTGTAATTAACTATTTGCATTACTCCTCAGGTTCTACATACTTCCCTTTATGATTTCACTTGTGCTAGTTTCTACTTTTAAACAGTTAATCAATCAAACAATCAATTAATCCTACCCCTAACATACACGTATCCTACCTTTAGCAATTAAGCTAACCATATCATTTATTAACTACACACTTTACCGTTACTGAGCTTGCTTGAGTGACACATGGCTATCTTGAACTGGCATCTTCTTTCTTTTATTACTTAAATCTCATTCTCTGTTCGAGTCTAAGCATGTAGGATGCTTAAATCTCACGAACTCTGCTCTGATACCAACTTGTAAGGCCCCGTTCCCGGTAGCCCTACTTTAACGTCGGATTTACTCATAAACACAGTTCTTACAAATCAGAGTTAATTAAAAAACTTTCACGGAATATAAAACTTTAACCGTTTATTACAAAACATTTAATCTTTTCTTTAAAACTATAACATAAAATTTCATATTAAAAACATCGTTTCTTCCATCTTCAGATGCCAGCCGTTCAGTCCATGCCATGTGCCATCCTCATGCCATCTTGTAAAACATAATTACATGCGTGCATACTAAAAGTCAGCTACGCTGAGTGAGTTCTAGTTAATCAAGAAACTTCTCATACAACCACTACATGCATTATATACGTATCCGAAGACACATAGTCCATTATCTAACCTGCTTACCTTACCACTTAACCTCTTATTTACCCCTAAGCTTAGCCACTTTAATAACGAATAACGTTATGCCACTTTGCCACTTTAATAACGAATAATCGTTATGCCACTTTAATAACGAATAATCGTTATGCCACTTTGCCACTTTAATACTCTTACTAGACCCCTATCCACTTCTATCACACTCTACTTCTACTTATCTATATCTCACTTCCTATCAGTTCATTATTTACATAATAAGCAAGTCATGTCATAGCATTTATACCCGCTAATAACCACTAGACAATCACTATCCTTGACGATACGTACAATATCCGAAGATCGTTCACACACCGACAAGCATTATATAATAGCTACATCGTATGACATCTATAGGATACACTTACCACTTAAGGTAAGTGTATTCACACTTCACATCGAGTATGCACACAGCCCCGAAAACATAACAAGGAAATGGGGCTAGAAACTCACCTGAACACGGTTACTTCTTCTACTACTGGTTATTCCTACTCGAGCTGTGCGCGTTTAACTGTTTAATAATTACAATATTAAGTACCGCTCTAGTCATTCTCATTGCTACTTAATTAGCCTTACGCGTCTAAGCCGGTTTTACTTCATTGAATCATTACCCCGTTAGTTAATCGTTACTCGTTGACCTTTAAGGTGTCTTTCATTAATTAACAAAGTCCAAGGGCAATTATGTATTTATATCATTCTTTTCTAAGTCTAGGGACCACTTCTGTAATTCTGCCAATCTTCTAGTTCGTAATCCAGCCCTTAACGAAAGGGGTTCTTAATGAATGAATTAATTCATTATAATGAACTGACTATTATAACGAACTGGTCTTTAACAAACTGAACCCTTTACGAACTGGTGGTTCATTCGTCAGTTCTTCCTTAACGAACTACTTAACGAAATGGAGCTTCTTCGTTACTTCTTCTTAACGAACGACTAAACGAACTGCTTCTAGTTTGTTACTTCCTTCTAACAAAGTGGATTAACGAATTACCTTCTAGTTCGTCAAGTCACCGCTAACGAACTAGGGATAGGTCAGAATGTCAGCGAACATTCTCTGACATCCTTACCTCGTACAACCAACTCCGGCGCCGCCTTCGCTGGAAAACCGGGATATCGCCGGAAAAACGATATCTCCGCCGTTTCACCACCGTTTTACATTCGTTATCAACCCATCATCAAGACTCAACCCTTTTCTAGCATAAAGCTTGAACCTTTATGGCTAAAACGTTCAAAACTAGATCTAGGGTTTATTTAAGCGAGCCGTTCATAACCATGAGTTCGTTAAGTCCAATTTAATCTTCAAGTTTGCAACTTTACGATTTGTCTAGACCCGATCTATCATCCTACCAATTTTCATGTAAATTCATTCATGAAATGTAAACCTTTTTAACAAAAACGAACCTTTGAGGTTTTTGTATGAAATCACTCGAGATGCTCAAAACCATATCAAACGAACTCCGATTTGAGTGATTCAATAGGCCACGGAACCGTCTCGTCCTGATCTACAAACCCATCAGGTCACCTTCCCCGGAAACCGCCGCTACAGTCGCCGGAATAGCAGAACAGTTGCCGGAATCTTCACTTTTGAGCTTCTAAGGTTTTCCTGGTAAAAATCGGACTTTCCGACCTCTTATCAAAGATCTAATAGGTGGAAATCCTCATTTGTATACCATGAACACTCAATTAAAATTTGATACCGATCCGACGGCTAGATCTCCAGGAATATTTGTCTCTTTGTGGGTGGTTTTCTCAAAAACGGAAATTGGGTTAAGTGTGTGTTTTGATGGTGGAGTCTATGGTGTAGAGATGTATGAAAATGAAAAGGATTATGGTTTTAAGGGGTATTTATACTCCCTTAAGCCCATGGACCTAAGGCCCATATTTCCTTTTTGTTCCATAATTAACTCCATCTAATTAGCCTACTTATCATTCCATCCTTATTATTTTATTAATTCTCTACTAACTCAAGTAAACTTTTCCATCATAAATAAATAATATATTAAATATTATTTTTAGAAATTTCGGGATGTTACAAGTATTCCCTCCTTAAAGAGGTTTTGTCCCCGAAACCTAGCTTATTCCTTGTAAAAGGAACACTTCTTATATTCACGCACTTTATTGAATCGTCTTTGCTTTCTGGGTCATTCTTCTTACTCCTGACTTGCAGTCATCGAGTGGTGATCATGTGTTCTAGCTATTAAGGTAGCTTGTCCATGAGGCTCTAGATGTCTCAAGTCTCGTCTCGTCATTCCAAGTGCTTCCTTTGATGCTTTTGTGACAATTTGGCAACTCTATTAGCGTATCTGACTACAAGCTCCAAGCGTGATCCATCTTCATTACTTTCTGAAGTTGGAGTCATGATGTTTTCGTGTATCGCTCTGCCACCGAATCTTCTTGTCCCCGCCTCTTTTGTAACAGTCATCTATCTTATCTCTAAGGAAACACAAATGTTATCACTCTAGGAATTATTTAGCACATGATTCGTAAGGTAAGTAGTTAAAGACATTGATAAAGTGTAATTAACTATTTGCATTACTCCTCAGGTTCTACATACTTTCCTTTATGATTTCACTTGTGCTAGTTTCTACTTTTAAACAGTTAATCAATCAAACAATCAATTAATCCCACCCCTAACATACGCGTATCCTCCCTTTAGCAATTAAGCTAACCATATCATTTATTAACTACACACTTTACCGTTACTGAGCTTGCTTGAGTGACACATGGCTATCTTGAACTGGCATCTTCTTTCTTTTATTACTTAAATCCCATTCTCTGTTCGAGTCTAAGCATGTAGGATGCTTAAATCTCTCAAACTCTGCTCTGATACCAACTTGTAAGGCCCCGTTCCCGGTAGCCCTACTTTAACGTCAGATTTACTCATAAACACAGTTCTTACAAATCAGAGTTAATTAAAAACTTTCGCGGAATATAAAACTATAACCGTTTATTACAAAACATTTAATCTTTTCTTTAAAACCATAACATAAAATTTCATATTTAAAACATCGTTTCTTCCATCTTCAGATGCCAGCCGTTCAGTCCATGCCACGTGCCATCCTCATGCCATCTTGTAAAACATAATTACCTGTGTGCATACTAAAAGTCAGCTACGCTGAGTGAGTTCTAGTTAATCAAGAAACTTATCATACAACCACTACATGCATTATATACGTATCCGAAGACACATAGTCCATTATCTAACCTGCTTACCTTACCACTTAAGCTCTTATTTACCCCTACAGTTTAGTCACTATAATAACGAATAATGTTATGCCACTTTGCCACTTTAATAACGAATAACGTTATGCCACTTTGCCACTTTAATAACGAATAATCGTTATGCCACTTTAATAACGAATAATCGTTATGCCACTTTGCCACTTTAATAACGAATAATCGTTATGCCACTTTGCCACTTTAATACTTTTACTAGACCCCTATCCACTTCTATCACACTCTACTTCTACTTATCTATATCACACTTTCTATCAGTTCATTATTTACATAATAAGCAAGTCACATCATAGCATTTATACCCACTAATAACCACTAGACAATCACTATCCTTGACGATACGTACAATATCCGAAGATCGTTCACACACCGACAAGCATTATATAATAGCTACATAGTATGACATCTATAGCATACACTTACCACTTATGGTAAGTGTATTCACACTTCACATCAAGTATGCACACAGCCCCGAAAACATAACAAGGAAATGGGACTAGAAACTCACCTGAACTCGGTTACTTCTTCTGCTACTGGTTATTCCTTCTCGAGCTGTGCGCAAATAACTGTTTAATAATTACAATATTAAGTACCGCTCTAGTCATTCTCATTGCTACTTAATTAGCCTTACGCGTCTAAGCCGGTTTTATTTCATTGAATTATTACCCCGTTAGTTAATCGTTACTCGTTGACCTTTAAGGTGTCTTTCATTAATTAACAAAGTCCAAGGGCTATTATGTATTTATATAATTATTTTCTAAGTCTAGGGACCACTTCTGTAATTCTGCCAATCTTCTAGTTCGTAATCCAACCCTTAACGAATGGGGTTCTTAACGAATGAACTAATTCATTATAACGAACTGACTATTATAACGAACTGGTCTTTAACGAACTGAACCGTTTACGAACTGGGGGTTCATTCGTCAGTTGTTCCTTAACGAACTACTTAACGAAATGGAACTTCTTCGTTACTTATCCTTAACGAACGACTAAACGAACTGCTTCTAGTTCGTTACATCCTCCTAACGAAATGTATTAACGAATTACCTTCTAGTTCGTCAAGTCACCGCTAACGAACTAGGGTTAGGTCAGAATGTCAGAGAACATTCTCTGACATCCTTACCTCGTACAACCAACTCCGGCGCCTCCTTCGCCGGAAAACCGGGATATCACCGGAAAAACGATATCTCAGCCGTTTCACCACCGTTTTACATTCATTATCAACCCATCATCAAGACTCAACCATTTTATAGCATAAAGCTTAAACCTTTATGGCTAAAACGTTCAAAACTAGATCTAGGGTTTATTTAAACGAGCCGTTCATAACCATGAGTTCGTTAAGTCCATTTTAATCTTCAATTTTGCAACTTTACGATTTGTCTAGACCCGATCTATCATCCTACCAATTTTCATGTAAATCCATTCATGAAATGTAAACATTTTTAACAAAAACGTACCTTTGAGGTTTTTGTATGAAATCACTCGAGATGCTCAAAACCATATCAAACGAACTCTGATTTAAGTGATTCAAGAGGCCACGGAACCGTCTCGTCCCGATCTACAAACCCATCAGCTCACCTTCACCGGAAACTGCCGCTACAGTCGCCGGAATAGCAGAAAAGTTTCCGGAATCTTCACTTTGGAGCTGCTACGGTTTTCCTGGTAAAAATCGGACTTTACGACCTCTTATCAAAGATCTAATCGGTGAAAATCTTCATTTATATACCATGAACACTCAGTTATAATTTGAGACCGATCTGACGGCTAGATCTCCGGGAATCTTTGTGTCTTTGTGGGTGGTTTTCTCAAAAATGGGAATTGGGTTAAGTGTGTGTTTTGATGGTGGAGGCTATAGTGTAGAGATGTATGAAAATGGAAAGGATTAGGGTTTTAAGGGATATTTATACTCCCTTAAGCCCATGGACCTAAGGACCATCTTTCCTTTTTGGTCCATAATTAACTCCATCTAATTAGCCTACTTATCTTTCCATCCTTATTATTTTATTATTTCTCTACTAACTCAAGTAAACTTTTCCATCATAAATAAATAATATATTAAATATTATTTTTAGAAATTTCGGGATGTTACAAGTATTCCCTCCATAAAGAGGTTTCGTCCCCGAAACCTAGCTTATTCCTTGTAAAAGGAACACTTCTTATATTCACGCACTTTATTGAATCGTCTTGGCTTTCTGGGTCATTCTTCTTACTCCTGACTTGCAGTCATCGATTGGTGATCATGTGTTCTAGCTATTAAGGTAGCCTGTCCATGAGGCTCTAGATGTCTCAAGTCTCGTCTCGTCATTCCAAGTGCTTCCTTTGATGCTTTTGTGACAAATTGGCAACTCTCTTAGCGTATCTGACTACAAGCTCCAAGCGTGATCCTTCTTCATTACTTTCTGAAGTTGGAGTCATGATGTTTTCGTGTATCGCTCTGCCACCGATTCTTCTTGTCCCCACCTCTTTTGTAACAGTCATCTATCTTATCTCTAAGGAAACACAAATGTTGTCACTCTAGGAATTATTTAGCACATGATTCGTAAGGTAAGTAGTTAATGACATTGATCAAGTGTAATTAAATATTTGCATTACTCCTCAGGTTCTACATACTTTCCTTTATGATTTCACTTGTGCTAGTTTCTACTTTTAAACAGTTAATCAATCAAACAATCAATTAATCCTACCCCTAACATACACGTATCCTCCCTTTAGCAATTAAGCTAACCATATCATTTATTAACTACACACTTTACCGTTACTGAGCTTCCTTGAGTGACACATGGCTATCTTGAACTGGTATCTTCTTTCTTTTATTACTTAAATCCCATTCTCTGTTTGAGTCTAAACATGTAGGATGCTTAAATCTCTCGAACTCTGCTCTGATACCAACTTGTAAGGCCACGTTCCCGGTAGCCCTACTTTAACGTCGGATTTAATCATAAACACAGTTCTTACAAATCAGAGTTAATTAAAAAACTTTCACGGAATATAAAACTTTAACCGTTTATTACAAAACATTTAATCTTTTCTTTAAAACCATAACATAAAATTTCATTTTTAAAACATCGTTTCTTCCATCTTCAGATGCCAGCCGTTCAGTCCATGCCACGTGCCATCCTCATGCCATCTTGTAAAACATAATTACCTGTGTGCATACTAAAAGTCAGCTACGCTAAGTGAGTTTTAGTTAATCAAGCAACTTATCATACAACCACTACATGCATTATATACGTATCCGAAGAAACATAGTCCACTATCTAACCTGCTCACCTTACCACTTAACCTCTTATTTACCCCTACAGCTTGGCCACTCTAATAACGAATAACGTTATGCCACTTTGCCACTTTAATAACGAATAACGTTATGCCACTTTGCCACTTTAATAACGAATAATCGTTATGCCACTTTGCCACTTTAATAACAAATAATCGTTATGCCACTTTGCCACTTTAATAATAAATAATCGTTTTTCCACTTTGCCACTTTAATACTCTTACTAGACCCCTATCCATTTCTATCACACTCTACTTCTACTTATCTATATCACACTTCCTATCAGTTCATTATTTGCATAATAAGCAAGTCACATCATAGCATTTATACCCACTAATAACCACTAGACAATCACTATCCTTGACGATACGTGCAATATTCGAAGATCGTTCACACACCGACAAGCATTATATAATAGCTACATAGTATGACATCTATAGCATACACTTACCACTTAAGGTAAGTGTATTCACACTTCACATCGAGTATGCACACACCCCTGAAAACATAACAAGGAAATGGTGCTAGAAACTCACCTGAACTCGGTTACTTCTTCAGCTACTGGTTATTCCTTCTCGAGCTGTGCGTGTCTAACTATTTAATAATTTCAATATTAAGTACCGCTCTAGTCATTCTCGTTGCTACTTAATTTGCCTTACGCGTCTAAGCCGGTTTTGCTTCATTGAATCATTACCCGGTTAGTTAATCGTCACTCGTTGACCTTTAAGGTGTCTTTCATTAATTAACAAAGTCCAAGGGCTATTATGTATTTATATCATTCTTTTCTAAGTCTAGGGACCACTTCTGTAATTCTGCCAATCTTCTAGTTCGTTATCCAGCCCTTAACGAATGGGGTTCTTAACGAATGAACTCATTCATTATAACGAACTGACTATTATAACGAACTGGTATTTAACGAACTGAACCCTTTACGAACTGGGGGTTCATTCGTCAGTTGTTCCTTAACGAACTACTTAACGAAATGGAGCTTCTTCGTTACTTATCCTTAACGAACGACTAAACGAACTGCTTCTTATTCGTTACTTCCTCTTAACGAAATGGATTAACGAATTACCTTCTTGTTCGTCAACTCACCGCTAACGAACTAGGATTAGGTCAGAATGTCAGAGAACATTCTCTGACATCCTTACCTCGTACAACCAACTCTGGCGCCGCCTTCGCCGGAAAACCGGGATATCGCCGGAAAAACGATATCTCAGCCGTTTCACCACCGTTTTACATTCGTTATCAACCCATCATCAAGACTCAACCCTTTTCTAGCATAAAGCTTGAACCGTTATGGATAAAACGTTCAAAACTAGATCTAGGGTTTATTTTAATGAGCCGTTCATAACCATGAGTTCGTTAAGTCCATTTTAATCTTCAATCTATCATCCTACCAATTTTCATGTAAATCCATTCATGAAAAGTAAACCTTTTTAACAAAAACGTACCTTTGAGGTTTTTGTATGAAATCACTCGAGATGCTCAAAACCATATCAAATGAACTCTGATTTGAGTGATTCAAGAGGCCATGGAACCGTCTCGTCCAGATCTACAAACCCATCAGGTCACCTTCACCGGAAACTGCCGCAACAGTCACCGGAATAGCAGAACAGTTGCCGGAATCTTCACTTTTGAGCTGCTACGGTTTTCTTGGTAAAATCGGACTTTCCGACCTCTGATTAAAGTTCTAATCTGTGGAAATCTTCATTTATATACCATGAACACTCAGTTAAAATTTGAGACCGATCCGACGGCTAGATCTCCGGGAATCTTTGTGTCTTTGTGGATGGTTTTCTCAAATTTAAGTGTGTGTTTTGATGGTGGAGGCTATGGTGTAGAGATGTATGAAAATGAAAAGGATTAGGGTTTTAAGGGGTATTTATACTCCCTTAAGCCCATGGACCTAAGGACCATCTTTCCTTTTTGGTCCATAATTAACTCCATCTAATTAGCCTACTTATCTTTCCATCCTTATTATTTTATTAATTCTCTACTAACTCAAGTAAACTTTTCTATCATAAATAAATAATATATTTTTTAATAGTCATGATCTTTCACGCTTTTTATTATTAGTACATTTTTTTTAATATTATTTTTAGAATTTTCGGGATGTTACAAGTATTCCCTCCTTAAAGAGGTTTCGTCCCCGAAACCTAGCTTATTCCTTGTAAAAGGAACACTTCTTATATTCACGCACTTTATTGAATCGTCTTTGCTTTCTGGGTCATTCTTCTTACTCCTGACTTGCAGTCATCGAGTGGTGATCATGTGTTCTAGCTATTAAGGTAGCTTGTCCATGAGGCTCTAGATGTCTCAAGTCTCGACTCGTCTTTCCAAGTGCTTCCTTTGATGCTTTTGTGACAATTTGGCAACTCTCTTAGCGTATCTGACTACAAGCTCCAAGCGTGATCCTTCTTCATTACTTTATGCAGTTGGAGTCATGATGTTTTTGTGTATCGCTCTGCCACAGATTCTTCTTGTCCCCATCTCTTTTGTAACAGTCATCTATCTTATCTCTAAGGAAACATAAATGTTATCACTCTAGGAATTATTTAGCACATGATTCGTAAGGTAAGTAGTTAATGACATTGATCAAGTGTAATTAACTATTTGCATTACTCCTCATGTTCTACATACTTTCCTTTATGATTTCACTTGTGCTAGTTTCTACTTTTAAACAGTTAATCAATCAAACAATCAATTAATCCTACCCCTGACATACACGTATCCTCCCTTTAGCAATTAAACTAACCATATCATTTATTAACTACACACTTAACCGTTACTGAGCTTGCTTGAGTGACACATGGCTATCTTGAACTGGCATCTTCTTTCTTTTATTACTTAAATCTCATTCTCTGTTCGAGTCTAAACATGTAGGATGCTTAAATCTCTCGAACTCTGCTCTGATACCAACTTGTAAGGCCCCGTTCCCGGTAGCCCTACTTTAACGTCGGATTTACTCATAAACACAGTTCTTACAAATCAGAGTTAATTAAAAACTTTCGCGGAATATAAAACTTTAACCGTTTATTACAAAACATTTAATCTTTTCTTTAAAACCATAACATAAAATTTCATATTTAAAACATCGTTTCTTCCATCTTCAGATGCCAGCCGTTTCACCACCGTTTTACATTCGTTATCAACCCATCATCAAGACTCAACCCTTTTCTAGCATAAAGCTTGAACCTTTATGGCTAAAACGTTCAAAACTAGATCTAGGGTTTATTTAAACGAGCCGTTCATAACCATGAGTTCGTTAAGTCCATTTTAATCTTCAAGTTTGCAACTTTACGATTTGTCTAGACCCGATCTATCATCCTACCAATTTTCATGTAAATCCATTCATGAAAAGTAAACCTTTTTAACAAAAACGTACATTTGAGGTTTTTGTATGAAATCACTCGAGATGCTCAAAACCATATCAAACGAACTCCGATTTGAGTGATTCAAAAAGCCACGGAACCGTCTCTCCCTCTCTACAAACCCATCAGGTCACCTTCACCGGAAACCGCCACTACAGTCGCCGGAATAGCAGAACAGTTGTCGGAATCTTCACTTTTGAGCTGCTACGGTTTTCCTGGTAAAAATCGGACTTTCCGACCTCTGATCAAAGATCTAATCGGTGGAAATCTCCATTTATATACCATGAACACTCAGTTAAAATTTGAGACCGATCCGACGGCTAGATCTCCGGGAATCTTTGTGTCTTTGTGGGTGGTTTTCTCAAAAACGGGAATTGGGTTAAGTGTGTGTTTTGATGGTGGAGGCTATGGTATAGAGATGTATGAAAATGGAAAGGATTAGAGTTTTATGGGTATTTATACTCCCTTAAGCCCATGGACCTAAGGCCCATCTTTCCTTTTTGGTCCATAATTAACTCAATCTAATTAGCCTACTTATCCTTCCATCCTTATTATTTTATTAATTCTCTACTAACTCAAGTAAACTTTTCCATCATAAATAAATAATATATTAAATATTATTTTTAGAAATTTCGGGATGTTATAATTTTTAATGCATGGTTTTATTTTAAACATTCATTTTGACATAATTATAATGTTTTAATATTAGAACTACTATACGAATCTCTAATTTTGAATAATTTAAGGACCATGTGGTTTTATTTTAAACAATAATTTTGAAATAATTAAAATATTATAATATAATCTTGATATGGAATTCAAATCCAAATAGAATCGTGTAGCAATTAATTGTTACTTTAATGGAATTCTAAAAAAATATTGGAAAGATTTTGAGATTGGCAAACTTTTAATGCGAGATATTTAACTTCAAAATGTATACAAAATGAAAGATTAACATAAACAATTCAAATTTAACAAACATATTATGGCGATGGTACAAAAAAAAATACAAGAAAATATCCATACTTTATAAATTCAAAACCAAGAGAAATTATAAAAATGGTTAATTACAATACCTTTCTTTGATACAACCTATTAAAAGAAAAAGAAAATATGGTTAATTACAATGAATAATTATAAATAAAAAATATAAACTACATAATTATTGAAATATACCAATTTGCAGTTCATTTTTTGATGATTGTATAAAATAAGGGCATCGAAAAACCAGTTGAAATTGCCTCCTTGGATGGAGTTCTAACTGTCCATTTGTTGTCATGTTCATTTAAAATAAATATAATCAATTGTTTTCGACGAACACGCATCAGAGAGTATTTCAACCAATCCATTTGCAAAACATACACCTTTACAATATTTGTTAACAAAACATTATACGACGACACCTTATAATGTTGAATTTGAAGTATCTAAGGCATATCTTTAAACTTATCGTACCAAAAGTTATTAATATTCCAAACGTTTATTAATTTTATCTTTGGCCCAATCTAAATTTATTTTTATGTTAATTAACATGTAAAACTTTATTTAATTAGATAGAAAAAAATATATCTTATATGAAGATATAAAAAAACATTTTACAATGGTTAAAAATATAAATAATATAATATTCAAATATATATATAATCAAATTTATTTACGTGACGAATTTCCTAATTTCCACCCGTGTACTACACGGGTTAGTAACCTAGTAGTGAACTAAATGAATGTAAATGAACAAACATAAACGAGTTAAATGAACGGACATTTACAAACCTAAATGAATAAGCGAGACATGTGCTCATGTTCGTTTGTTTATTAAATAAGATCGGAAACCTTCAATTTGAAATTACCACCCTTAATGTTACAACGTAAAGTAAACATTGCATATGATGGCAACCAAAAGCACCATGATAGGACATCAGTCCTTGAAAGGGTGTATGTTTCTATCCAAATTTAACGGAAAGTAATTCTAATTCTAGAATCTTAATCATTGGTAGCTTTGTTCACCGGTGTCATTACAACGATACAAAAAGTCTTTAACTACACTTCAACGATCCTCTCTGGTTGACAAATCAAGGTATGTATCTGTAACCTTGGTTTTATGTATTTTTTTTTCTTAAAAATCAGTTTTATGAGAAGTATTTCTCAGAGGATGTGTGAAGTTTTCTCGAAGGATATGCTCCTTCGCTTTTCGATATTCTAAAGTCAACTTAAATAGAAGGGAAATTTATTTTGTTTTGGTTTTTTAATCACATACAAAACCAAAGCGAACTTGAATTTTGGTTTTTACATAGCTACATTAAGAAAACGGGTTTGTGCATGACAACACAGACATGAGAAAAGGTAGCGATGTAAAACTGGAAAACGGGCTGAGGCTCTGTACTATGTACTAGGAGATCCGACAACAAAACCAAAAATATATGACCCTATGACAGAAGATGAGTTGTTTTGGGAAAGAGATAAATCTGATACTAAAACAAGATATAATCTCACACCATTTGCGATATAATTGAATGGGATTACACATGGTTTAAAGGACAGATAGGCAGCCTTTCACCTTCCTATCTTCTCTCACATGAGACGCCTGAATATTAAATGTTCATAAAGGGCTCCGGCAACTATCCGGCAACGTTACAATCAACCTCAAGCGACTTTAATTTTCACT
The DNA here is from genome assembly GCF_021521415.1 of Bidens hawaiensis. NCBI lineage: Eukaryota > Viridiplantae > Streptophyta > Magnoliopsida > Asterales > Asteraceae > Bidens > Bidens hawaiensis. Next base: position 125,995 of record NW_027496976.1, on the reverse strand, counting down.
TTACTTGGCTTCGTCCTTCAATATCTCCCTTAATTGCCCCCTTTACTGGCAGTGACGTTACAGATCTCCATTAAACTTTGGTGACCTTCAGTTCCCGACCTATTTAATTGTAGGTAACTGAAAGTAAAATCCATCGACTTTGCCTATAATCGCTTTACCGCTGCCTGGAATTGCTTCGTCAACAGGTTAATTGAAAATAAATACGGTGAGGAGGCTCAATCCAATAAGAATGGTAGCCGTCACTTTTGTCTCAGGTAGGTGCGATTTTAGTCTAACAAAATTAAAAGCATAACTTTTATCATTTGTAGGATTCATGCTTAGGGTTTTCATGTTTATGTTTGTTCTGATTTGCTAATAATTTGGTAATCAGAGTTATTATTTTGCCCATCTTGGAAAGGATTTATGTTCATGATTATATTACGAGTCCATGTATCCATTTTCTTGATTATAACTTTTGTCTCAGGTAGCATAAATTGAAGAAGCCATTTGTAAACTCGGTTGTATCTTTGACTCAGTTTGCATTGGTTGGAGGGACCGCAAGGCAAGATCACCCGACAACGGTTGAGGGGCTGATGAAGCTTGATGTGCCATATATTGTGGTGATGCGTTTGTTGTAAACTTAATAAACAAAACATCAATCAATTACAAGTCTAAAAATTTGAAACCAACAAGAGCAGGAACATTCTGGTGAATACGTACAACAACAAATTGCGAAATCTGAGGTGTTAATGAAACGGAGAGGTCAAACAGTCGCCTTGTAGACCGAATTCGGAGTCGGCAAGAAGAATTTCGCCGGATAAATTGGTAACAAGAGAGAAGAGTAGTGAGAAAATTATTGGCCAGGTATGCTTCATTTGATTAAAACCGTACTTTTAAATTTTATTTATTTTGCTTCAGCGTTCCTATATGAAAGATCTCGAAGTGTATTTGTCATGTTTAACAAGAAAGTGTGTGGAAATGGAACTGAGATTAACAATTGAACAACTTTAACTATTTTTTTTGTCATGTTTAACACTGTTTTTTAGTTTCAGTAACGGGCCAAGTTTAACACTATTTTTTACATCGTCCTTTAGCGAGCACCCGGTGGCTCTTGCGGTCTTGAATAGTAAAATATGGTTGAGATAATAACACATCTACATGACGGTCGGTTGTTAACTTGCTAATGGAAAGTAATTTTTTTGTGAGATGTGGGACAACTAAAACATCGTGTAAGGGCAGATTTTTAGCAATATAAGAGGTACCCGTATGTGAGACCGAAAGAGAATGACTGTTACCAAAGGTAACATGCATATTACCTTGATAGGGAGCCACATGATGGAGATTATTAAGATCCAGAATCATATGGGCCGTCACTCTTGAATCAAGATTCCAATCAGGAGTGTTGAGTAACATGACACTGAGCATGAAAGGCCTTTGCAAGTTGCTCGTCCGTCAGAGTAGCACGGACAGTTTAAGTGTAGGTTGGACAGTTAGAGCCATAGTGTCCATACGTGTGACATAGTTGGCAGTGAGGTTGTCTATGGCTTGACCTGAGACCCATAGACGAGTTGTGTGAACCACGACCACCACGATTAGAGTTATAACCACGACCACGATTTTGTGAAGAAGATGGCCGTGTGTGATGAGCTTTAAAAGCAGCAGCCGGTGCAGAAGAGCTGTGGAGAGACCGGAGAAACAACTCATGACTTTCCGCCTAAGAAAGGAGATCTCGAAAAGGTGGTGGTGGTTTGGCAGATTTAATAGCCGTTGAGAACATTTCAAAAGATAGACCCAGACCACATAAGAACCAATGAAGCTATTTTGATTCAACAACAGGCTGGCCTATAGCAGCCAACTGATCACACAAAACTTTAAATTGACGGCCAAATTCTGCAACTGAGGATGTACCTTTAGTTAATTGGCGAAGAGAGTCACGCAATACGTGAACCCGCTCAATAGAGGAGTTGTTGTAAGCAGTCTCGAGAGCATCCTTGATTTGTTTAGCAGTGACGAGACCTAAGGTTTCACCAGCAACTTCTTTAGAAAGAGAAGAATTGAGAAGAATAATTTCCTTTTGATCCATATCTAGCCAGATGGGAGGTTCTGGATTGGGAATCAGGTTGTTGTCAACGTGTAACATTCTAAATCTATAATAATAAAATAAAGAAAGTTTATGTTTTGAAACGTGTGTTAATATTTAATTAAGGTTAAATAAAGGGCATCATGAAACTCACCTGATATGAATCACATAAACATCACAACTGAATCCTCTAGCTAATCACTCACAATCCACAAGCATGTCAAGTTACAACACACAACAATCACTAACTAGACCGACACGACTCGCTCACTGTACGAGACGTGCTAACGGGATTGGATTGACCCATAGTCACACCCAACATATATATACATCTACATCAGCCCTCAGAGTGCTTGAATTACCCAAAACTCCTTTCACAACAAATCATCACCAACGGTTCCCCAAACTATGTCCGTCCTACGTTAATTACGTCGAATTCGTGCGTTAACGAACCGATTAATCAACCACCAACCAAACCCGCCTAATTTTGAGAATATTTGACCTTATTACGGCCTACTCATCAAAATTTAACCACCCAAGTCGGTGGGGTTTGAAATCTCATCATTTTCCACATTAACTCACAATTAACCGATTTTACGCGCTCTTTCAAAAAGATTAAGGTATCATCAACCAAACCAACCCTTATAACCAAAAAATTAATTTCCCCCCATCCTTACACTAACATAAGACCCCTCAAACTGATCGGGTTGACCATTCCTTCAAACAATCCCCGAAAGACAACAATTTATGATTTCAACACTCAAGAACCCTAGAAATTAATTTTTATCAATTGACCTATCAAAAAAACTCCAATGGTCATGAAATTTTAGTATGATATACTAGACATACCTGGAAATCTTTTGACACCAAAAACTCCAACTTTTGACCTCGGGAAGCATGCCAAACGAATATTATCTGAAACTGACCCTAGCTCAAGAAACGGGTTAATTGACCATCTTAACGATCTAGATTATGAAATTATAGATCATGAGAGTGTAGTAGACACCTTGTACGACCTCTATCAGCTTGGATTTGAATAAAATCGATCAAAATTAAAGGGTTAGAGGCCCTTGTTGTTTGCGGCCAGATTGGTTAGGGGGAGGGAAGGTTTAGGTTATAACTATTCATAGTTTACATCTTTAGCCTTTGTACTTTCTAATTTGGTCCTTCTTTCTCCCTAACTAAATGAAATACTTTTTGGACATGCTCATATATTTTCGGAGCTCTCAAGCGAATCCCGAGAAATTAGTTTTACAAACTTTACACTCGCGTCATTTGGTTAACGAGAATTTTGGGATGTTACAGTTAAGGACCATGTAATCGAATCATCATTCGATTAGAAAAGTACTTGGACTGTAAACTCTCTAAGGAAATTCTAATCGAATAATAATTTTAATCGAATTGAATTGTAAATCTAATCTAATCGAATCACCATTCGATTCGATTAGATCATCATTCGATTAGATTAGAATTCTGTATTCAATTAGATCGAATGAGACTTGTAAAATTTTAAATGTTTTAATTCAAATCTAATCTAAGTTATAAACTATTCTAATCAAATACACATAATATTAGAATAACTTACAATAGATTAGATTAGACTTAAATTCGATTAGACTTGTTGATACTTAAATGTTTTAAAATCAACAGTTTCCTTTAATCTTGTTCAAATCACCATGCAGTTCGATTGCATATAACTTGTAAACTTTTCTGTTTTGATATACAAACTAAGATGTGGTCTTATGTCATTCGATTAGACTACTTCTGACTTGGACAGTTTTCGTAACTCAACTTCAAACATAAAGTTCAAAACTGTGTAAAGTTTTTAAGTTTAATTTTAATTTTAATTTTTTAATTTTTAATTTTTTTATTTAATTTTTATTTATAATTTAATTTTATTTATTTTAACTTTAGTTTTAATTTATTGTTTTTAACTTCACCTTAATGTTTATTGTCACACCCCAAACCACGGCCTAGGCGTATGACAACTATGTTGGTACCACATTTGTAAATAAATCAGAGTTACGTTCAATTAGCGAAAGTCTTATAAACATGTGGATTTAACTTATAAATATTACATACAAAAGACGGGATATAAAAGTTTCCCATTTTAGTGTTTACTTGTTTTATAATTACAAAACAACATTTAAGTTTATACAAAACAAAATCCGAGCCATCGGATATATAAGTAGCACTTCGACACTTCAAGCGCTAATCTTGGTCCAATGTTGTAAAAGTAGGATTACAAGGCCGAGTACTCTCCGAGTACTCGCTACAAGGTATGTCACCGAGGTGAGTTTCTGTAAATCCGCCTAGTTACAAAGAATCGGTCAAATGTGGTCAACCTCAGCCAGAATCACATCTTATCGGTGAACTTGGACCGATTTTGACTCAAAAAAATAAAACATAATTGTTATTTCAATAATATTAAAGAACAAATATCATTTTTTAATTAATGATTTGTAATTTTTAGAATATTTTATATTTAAAAATGTATTTCTTTTATTAATATTGATATTCACCTATTTTGTTATAAATATTAGTAAACTTATAATATTTGACATATATATAGTAACCAAATATTAGTTTTCTTTATATTTACCATGTCCGAGTACTCTCCGATTACTCCCCGAGTATTTCGAGTACTCCCTCCAAGGGGGTCGGCCGCCTAGGGACCGCCTAGAGACTTTTGCAACATTGTCTTGGTCACCTGCAAAATGTAAGAAAATACGTCAGCAACGAATGCTGGTGAATATGCTGACGCTAAAATCTTTTCTTTTACTTCATTACCCCTCAAGACTACGCCTGCCTCGGCCCATCGTGGCTTAGGAATAACAAAGTTAAAACAACCCAATTATAAATTCGAGTCTCTACACTAGGTCACCTCAGCAAACACCGCAACGTTCGACTTAGTTAAGTACCCGTATGTATACACATGGCCGTGCTTCCTATAGGAAAGTGTCCTACGACCAGGCGTTTTGGAAACCCTAGGAACTTGAGCAGCACTCCAACGCCGCTTGGTCTCCTTTGACTTCATTATCAACGTCCCTCCTTGTCGCCAAACGATAACACCAATCTTCAACACTCGTTGGCACGCTTCTCGAGACTTATCGCCATGATAACAAATGCCTTCTTGGTTGTATGTGGGTGGAGGGTGGCACGAACTTCGAGGAATCGTCGGCACACAATACGAGGAATCAGGGCACGCTTATCGAGGCGAATCGAGGGTGTGATTTTGGGATTTTAGAGAGATGATTTGTATGTGTTTGATGTGAGATCAGCTGAACCCGTAGCCTTCTATTTATAGGCAAATTTTGGAGCCCATCGCGGTACGCGATGGCCTCCTGGGCACCCGTCGCGTACCGCGACGTAGCCCTGAACAGTCACCACGTAGGTATGCCACATGGCGACACATGGCAGACGCTGCGCCATGTGGCGGCACGTGGCACACACTGTACCACCGCCTTCCACGTGGCACACGTGTCACAACATGTCAGACCACGTCATCGCGGTACGCAATGACATTGGTTCAACAGCGATCGCTGTTGACCCTTCTAGAACTTTTTGACCAAGCCCTTCGCGGTACGTAATGGGCTTGTCCTTTGTCCCGTCGCGTATCACGAAAGGACAAGAAAACATATTTTTCATTTTTAACCTTAGAGTTTTGAATTTGACAAGTTTGGTCCCTAGACTTTGTCTTTTTGACATTTTTGAACTCGAATTTTACAGGATGTTACATTTATCTTTCATTTATATTTTGCTTTCTTTAGTTTATACTTTTATTTTTAATACCCAATCATCAACACTTATATTTCTATTGTGTCTCTTGTAGAATCATAACAGCTCGTGTCCCTTAGAGCATCCAAAGAAAAGAAAATACAAGGCATTCATTTCTTTGATCAAGGGATTACGAGAATTCCCACTATCATATGCTATAACTGTTTACCTAGAGGTTCATAGCTCTTGGGTTGAACAGTTTTGGGTGAATGACAAAACTGAAACGAAAGGGACTGAGATAACATCAAAGGTGGCTGATCAGAGTATCGTGGTGAATGAGGAGGTTATTAGATGAGCTCTGAAGATAGAGGACGATACTGATGATGAGTTGACCAAGTTCTCAAAGAAGCAGATTGCTAGGTTTCTTCGGGAGATTGGTTATGATATAAAATGGAGCACATGTGAGAAGAGGCATCTTCCCATATACTGAAAGCTTCTTTTTCACATTGCTGCAAATTGTTTGTCGTCACAGACAGGAGGCTTTGACAAACTGAATGCTGACTGGGTAGGTTTTATGTTATGCTTGACGCACAAGAAGAAGTATAACTACTCATAATTATTCTTCAAGTACATGCAACTTAATGTGCTTGCAAATAAACGACGAATGATGTATCCATGGTTCGTACAGCTGATTTTAGATGACTTGCTTTCCAACACTCCTAAACCAGTATACCCGGAAGAAGTAGATGATGTAGGAAACATTGTTGAACCATCTGAGCCTCATCATGTAAAAATGGTTCTTCAATCTACTTTCAAGGCTATAGTTGAGCCTAATGGGAGGAGTATATACAAGTATAAAGGTAATGAGCCTGGGGTTAAGATTAGTCAGTTCGCTGAGACTGAACCATACAGTGATGAAACTGAAGTTGAGGAGGAAGGGGATATTGGTGACGATGATGATGATGATGATGATGATGATGATGATGAAGGTCATGATGATGATGAAGGTGGAGATTATGAGGAATAACAGGATGAGCCTGTTGATGAGTCCGAAATGACTAAGGCTGAATAGGAGACAGACACTGAGGTTGAGCATAGGTCAAAGCATAAGCACGATAAAGGCAAGAGAAAAATTGGTGAATCGTCAAAGAAGCCTGTTGCTGCCACTGACACCGAGGAAGAAGAGCCAGAGCGTCCGCTGTAGCGCTCAAAGCAGACAAAGGACTCCAAGAAGTCTCCATCTGCCAAAATGCCTTCACTTTTGAGTAATTTCAAGGTTGTTCTATATAGATATTATAAGTATTTCCTTCACTTTTGAGTAATTTCAAGGTTGTTCTTATGAAATAATTTGTCTAATTGTTTCATATTTGCTTTTAAAGTATTCAAAGAGGCAATAAACTAAGTATTCAAAGAGACAAACACTGAGGTTGAGCATAGGTCAAAGCGTAAGCACGATAAAGGCAAGAGAAAAATTGGTGAATCGTCAAAGAAGCCTATTGCTGCCACTGACACCGAGGAAGAAGAGCCAGAGCGTCCGCTGTAGCGCTCAAAGAAGACAAATGACTCCAAGAAATATCTATCTGCTAAAATGCCTACTTTAAATGCATATTTTCCTTCAACTGCAGCTATGATTAGTGAATCCCAAACTTTGACCACACAAACCACCACAACACAAACTATCACCATAGCTGACCCGCATGTAGGATCACCTACTACTGATATGGGCTAAATTCTATATAGATATTATAAGTATTTCCTTCACTTTTGAGTAATTTCAAGGTTGTTCTTATGAAATAATTTGTCTAATTGTTTCATATTTGCTTTTAAAGTATTCAAAGAGGCAATAAACTAAAAGATAAAAATTTTACTAACTTGAGACCGGTGAACAAAACATCAAACAAGTTTTATGTATTAAGTTGTAAACTTACATATGATTAATTTAATATATTATTTATTAAAACACTTTTTACCTAAATAATAGATTTGTGTTAATAATAAAAGGAAAATATAAACACAAAAGAGTCCTGTGGAATAAGCTTTTTAACATTGAATTCAATTATTAATATTTTAATTTCATTTAAACTCTTTGATATCAATTTTCAATTATCATAGTTTGATTAGTTATATTAGTTAGAGATTGAATTATAATGGTTTTATTAGTTATTTAAATTGAAGAGATAATAGATTTATTGTTGTTATTAAACCTTTTTTTTATCTTTTTTTAAACATTCACATCTTATAATTAAATTATACGAAATAAATTATGAGAAAACTCAAAAAAATTTTGAGAAATATATTGTTTGCATCGAAGTGCTTCTATCATTGTTGTATTAAGGTGTGTACTTAATGATATTCTTTCTAATGAGGTTGAGGGTTCGATTCTCATCATGAATGATGATGTTGATTAAGAAATAGGATTCGCGTACATGTGAGTTTTTCGTTCTAAAATAAAATAAAATAAAATAGTTTAAAGGAGATTACTTTTGTAATAACCATTCATTTTTATACCAATTATAGGAAAGCTAAATAATTTAACCATTAATTACTAATTAATGTGTATTTATGTGGTATATATATACACGCATACATGTATGTGATATATATAATAGTAGAGAGACCATCGGAAGAAAATATGAAGAATACACAACAAACATTGGTATTATTTATGTTGATTTTCTATCATTTTATCAGGTTGGATATTTTTATATATTTTCTTTAAGTATTTTTAATTCTGCATTTTGTATTTCATCTAATGTTTTATTTATTCAAATAAGAGATGTGGCTGGAAACAATGGCGGGTCCTGAACATTGGGTATATTGCAAGTCAGCTTATGGATGTTATGCAATTCCCGAAGTTTGTGAGTCATGTATTATGGTTTTACAAGGAACTTGTGTTGATAGTTGCCCTGACCCCTAAAAAGGTCTCCTAAAGAAACATGATTTTAATGGAGAATAGTTATAAGGCCTTATGTTCTTATTGTGTTTAAAATTTATGATAATAAATGTCGTTCATTTTCCTTGAATTATACTAAATGAATGAAATATTTCCTTCTATAATATCACTTGTTGTTTTGCACTAAAACATATATAAGGTTAGTATGTGTTAAATGCCCAAGTTGAAGTGTGCAAAAAAACATATTTTAAATGTGTAAATAAGCAAAAAAGTTATATCCCTAAATAATCTGTTTCTGCTTCTAATAACCCTACGAGTATTATATCATTAGGTTTCGACGACAATCGTAGACCGACTATGCTATTGATTGATTCACCAAAGAGAAGCTTGGAACCCTCCAATGATGCAGATTGCTGACAATTGAGTCCGGAGACTTTTCCTAATGATGGTTCCCACTAAGAACAACGGAGGACCTACCACCATATCGTTATAATTTACTAGTAATTGACTATAAACCTATATACAACCTTTCTAGCGGTAGATCTCTAACGACAAGATGAATTATTCTTCAAATAATGTTTTTTTCACACCTAAACTTCTACTACCTTATCATATTGCGAGTTAAGTAGTTAACCAACGTACCTAATTCATTTGGAAACCAATATAATTGTTCTTTTGATATTTGGATTTGATTTCTCACTCCAAACCTTGAATATCTAAAAGCTTCACGTTAAATTACTTCATGAGATTCTACATGTTTTCGAGTTTGAATTAAAACCTATAAATACATAATACTTAACCTTTGACTTAAAAAAAAATATTTTGACTCGTTTGTCTTTAGGAATCTTTCTATGGTTAGTTCCTTGTCAACATAACGACAAACATTCAACAATAACTATATGTGCTCATATCATATTTCAAACACTATTATATAGTGCCTTATACTCTATTATGTGTCAAGATTATGAGTTGTTAGCTTGGGCACTCAATGTAGCGTCTTGAATTGATATTCAACGACATAATCCTTCATAGGTATGTGAAATACAGATCTTAACAAAAATTAGCTCGGACCATCTCAAAATCGAATTATCTATTTGAGTATGATACACCGATCTCATGATGGTCAGCACAAAGAGCGGTCACCAACCATTCATCCTTTAAAGAAGTTTAAAATGTTGTCGCTCTCTTGTTCAACGAAGAATATCTAACATACCTAAGAGTTTGTAGACTTCATCCTTTGAAATACTTTAATATATAAATTCCGCCGGGATAATTTTTCCTTTTTATCATGCCAATTCAGTTGCCTCATGAGATGGTCTCGTAACGTCCGGTCATTGTAATCATGAATTATTCAATGACTTGCCTTTGCATCTTCTTTTCCTTCAAGAAATAGCTAAAGTGCTTGAAAATATATATAGACTTTGTGATTCTATATGCTGAATTTCGGTGGAAACCACTATCTTGTTTTATTCTAGAAACAATAATTCAGTCATCTGGCTAGATAACTTTGTGAATTTCCATTCCTGTGTGCAAACATTATTATGCGGCGTCAACTAGTTATTATATGTTCTTTTTTCGGTACTCTTAGAATGTAATGTCGAGTATATCTACTGTATACATAAACACTAGCACACACGTGAATTAGTTTACAGTAGTGTATGTCTCTAAATTGCTCTCTCATGTGAATAGATGCATGTCTATCATATCAGTGATTTTGTGTGCACATAATGAAAACCATAATCTATTGTCAAAATCTTTATATGAAGACCGGTAGGTATAATAGAAAAGAATTCCACTAGTCATGATACATGGCATGATTACCTGTATAAACTATATTTGAATTGAATGCGTACAACTAATAACCGAGTAGAAAAATCGTGCTTAGTTTTATGACATTAAATTTTGTCCTTTAAACATAGTCAATTTATGGCTTAGGTCATTTAAAAAATTTACTTTCAGTCACTATTCTTTATATGATAAATTGCCTCGTCTTTAGTCCTTTATACTAACGTCCATCTATTTTATCAGTTAAATATTAACATATGCTCAACATATGAGGGTATAATGGTAATTACACATTACTTAATTTATTTTTTAAGAGAAGATTATTGAATTGATGTGGGTGCCACCCACCATATAACTGAGCACCTTCAAACACCAGCCTCTATGTTGGTGCATGATGTCAGTAGTTCAGTGTCGAATGTCTGTAATCGTGTTAGTTAGATTTGAGTTTTGTATGTAAGCGAAGTTGCTAACAAGTTCGCTTATATGGGCGAACTTGTTAGACAAGCGAAGTTAGGGACAACTTCGCCTGAACATGCCAGGCGAAGTTGTCGTGTCTATATAAGCTATTTGTTTACGGCTTATAAAAGAATAGAGAGTTTATTCGTGTATTCAAGTCAGAGAGTTTGTATTCAGTGATCATAGTATCACGTGTTTACGGTTGGAATACAACGTGTGTTTGGTTATCGTATCGTGTGTTAGCTCGTATTGTTTTTTATACTCGTAACGTCTTACGTAGGGATTCCGCACTTACGTAGAACGCGATATCTCGTGTAGATCCGGCTGGGAACCTACAATTGGTATCAGAGCATTTGCTAGATTGTGTGGTTCGGGATTATCACGCGGGTATAGAAATCGTTCCGTTCGACTATTCGCGGGACGAGTTTTCTGAGTTTTTGTGCTATACTCGCCTCCTACAATCATAAACAACCCATAACACCTTCACAAACCTCGAAAAACCCAGAAATCTAATCTGCAGAAAGTTCGTGTTCATTAGGCGAAGTTGCCGTCACTGTTCGTAGGGTTTCAGCGAAGATATAAGGTTAAGCGAAGTTATCCACAACTTAGCCTACCTCTTCAAGTTCGCTTACCTCAAGCGAAGTTACCCACAACTTCGCCTACTTCACAAGTTCGCTTACCTTAAGCGAAGTTATTCTCAACTTCGCCAATCCGGCGAATTTAAGAAAGTGAGCGAAGTTACAAATTCACGCGAAGTTAAGTTTTAAGCGAAGTTATCCACAACTTCGCCTACAGTGCTGTTTGAAAATAAAATTTTTGATTTTCGGATTTCTTTGAGTTTTGTGAAAGATGTCTTCGATAAACATCACTGAACTGGTAAAGATGGAAGTAGAAGCGGGTTCGGCTACAAAGCCACCTAAGATGCTTAAGAAAACTGATTATGTAGCGTGGAAAGATCGTTTTGAACAATATGTCAAGTATCAAGATGCTAAGATGTGGGTGTGCATACAAGATGGTTACATTCCACCTACTGCTGAGTATGAGGGTCGTGATCAGATCAAGAAATACAAAGAGATGGAAGAAGAGGAGAAGAAAATGTATGAGGCCGAAAGCAAAGCTCATGCAGCAATTACAATGGCTCTTCCACAAGAGATACTTCACACCTTCCGAAAGTATAAAACTGCTAGAGAGCTTTGGGAAGCACTTGAGAACCGGTTTGAGGGCAATGTGGGAATTCGTGCCTCGAAAATTAAACTTCTAAAAACCCAATTCTCGGTCTTCAAGTATCTGAAGAATGAATCACTTGATGATATCATCACTAGATATTATCATCTGATGACTGAACTCAGCAACTATTCAATTGTTTACAAAGAAGATGAGATTGTTGAGAAGCTTCTTGATGCTCTCCCACCGAAATGGGAGATGTATACTGTGTTGATGAGAGAAGACAAAGACTTTGCTGACTATGACCTGGAGACAGCAGTTAACAAGCTAAGAACGTTTGAACTGAACATGGTACGAAAGGAGACACCTACCGATCAGGTTCAAGATCCGGGTATGTATGGTGCAAAGGTTAACTCAGGATCAAGTTCGAAAACTGAATCATCTGCTTATTACTCTAAGGGAGAGTCAGGCGCTAACTCAACACAAGAAGGACATGTATCTCTCAACATGAACGGTGATGTGTGCTTTGTAGCTGGAGGATCAAATGCTTCTCAACCTCAAGCGACCAAGAGTAGTTTTTCCCCAAGTGTGTCAAACAACAACTACTCGAAGATGCCCATGAGTGTTAAATCTGCTGAACAGCAGTTTGCTCTCTATGCATCTTTTATTGCTTCGTATGAGAACTACATTCAGGGTAAGATTGTTGATCCTGCAATTTTGGATGAAGACTATGATCAGATCGATGCTGATGATCTGGAGGAGATGGATCTGCAGTGGCAGATGGCTATGATTGTCAGAAGGGTTAAGAGGTTCATGAAGAAGACTGGCAGGAAGTTTGTCGGAGAGAGGCCAGGGTTTGATAAGTCGAAGGTACGCTGTTACAACTGTCAGAAGAATAGCCACTTTGCAAAAGAATGCAAAAATGAACATGTAGAACGCAGTCAAAACAGATCTACACAGCAGAGTGGTAGTGGTAATGACTATAGAGCCATGATTTCCAGACAGAACGAGGACTACAACTGGAATCTGCATGTTGAAGAAGTATTTGAACAGGCCAATTTGGCAAAAATCGAAACTGCAGATAGTGAGAAGGGAACTGGCGAAAATGAAGCTTACATGGCAGATGTGGCAGACCAGCTCTCCGAGGTAAGTACCGAACTCCCTTGTACTAAGTGTGAACATCTGTCTGAACAACTGACAACTATAACTGATCAGTTTGTTAGTTTGGATGCGCAATTTAAAACTTTAAAAGAAGATCATCATTTCACTAAAGCTAGAGAAAATAGTTACAAAGTAAAAATTAAAGCTAGTGAGAAAGATATTAAAAGTCTTAAAGCAAAGCTTGCTGAAAAAATTCAAGTGATTGATCTTAGCTATGAAGTTCTAGAAGAGAAAACCAAACTAATAGCTGAAAGGGAAAAACAGATAGCTGATCACCAGGTAAAAGTGGTGGAACTTAACAGGAAACTTGAGCAATTCAGAAATTCCTCCGCTATACTTGATCACCTCGTTAGTGATCAAGGTTCCCCAAAAAGGGGAGGAATTGGTTATCATGAAGTTCCACCACCTTTCAATCATAATTACACTTATGACCCTAGTAATCAGAAATCTGTCGATGTTGACTATGGTCAGACAGTTCCGGTTCAAGTTACTATTAAAGAACCAGAAGTTAGTAAGCCTGTTGCAAGTGTTAAGATTTCTGCTCCGAGTCCTGTCTCATCTAACTCAGACAAGTCTTCTGAGTCGAGTGAGACAAAACAAGAGGAAGTGTTACCAAAAAGTGGAGATAAAAATAAAACACCTGAAAAGAAGTCTCCACTAAACCCGTATGTCCCACCATATGTGAGACAAACGGGCAGTAATACAGCCTCAACATCTAAGACAACTTTTGATAAGAAAGTTGAACACAGGAGTTGTTTTAGATGTAATCAATTAGGACACCTTGTTGCTGATTGCCCTCTGAAGCAGAAATTCAGAGGTGTGAGGACTTCAAAATCTGAGAAAAGAACTAACGGTAATCAATATAATGGTAAAAATGAAAACCCATCAAATTTCAGAAAATGGACTAATTCAGGTTTTCAAAGAAATAGATCTCAGTTTTTCACTGCTAACAACCAAACCTTAAGTAATAATTCTTTTAATTCACGAAGGTTTGGATGGCCTCATAGTCAATCCACAAGAAGGTATACTGTTAGGACTCACAGAAATTATTATGATACTAACTTTGGACAGCCAAGGTACGGAATGTATCGACCCAAGACCAATCGGTCTTGGGTCCCCAGATTTTAATCATCTGCTTTAATCGTGCAGGAACAGTTGAACAGGGCTGCCAACAATCAATGGGTTGTGGATAGCGGCTGTTCCCGGCACATGACGGGTAACAAGAAATTGTTACACGACTTGAAACCTGTTCAAGGAGGAAGAGTGAGTTTCGCATGAGAGAGCAGTGGAAGGATTACAGGAATAGGGACGGTGTCGAATGGAAAGATGACTTTGGAGAAAGTAAATTTTGTTGAAGAACTGAAGCACAATCTGCTGAGTGTTTCGCAGATTTGTGACAAAGACTACACCGTACATTTTACAAAGAATGAAGCGATTGTGTTGTATCCTAGTTTTAAGATACCAGAGGATTGGATTGTTATGAAGGCTCCAAGAGTGAAGAATACGTATATCATGGACATGAGGTCTACAGAGATGGCCACAGAAGAATCGTGTCTTCTGTCAAAAGCAACTGAATCGGAGTCCGAGTTGTGGCATAGGAGAATGGGGCACATTCATCTTCGGAAAATGAACTACCTTGTCAAAAATGGGCTTGTGCTGGGTGTTCCCTTGAAGAATTTCAACTTTGAAGACAAATGCTTATCATGCAAAAAGGGAAAGCAACACAAGAAATCCCATCACACCAAGAAGGTCAATTCAATTGTCAGTACCCTAGAATTACTTCACATGGATCTCTTCGGTCCCGTGAATGTAAGAAGTCTAGGAGGAACATCTTACTGCTTGTTGATTACTGATGATTTCTCTCGATATTCCTGGTTATATTTCCTGAAGTCAAAGGATGAAACAGTGCAGATGGTAAAGAATTTGATTACCAAGGTTGATAATATCATGGGGAAACGGGTTAAATTCATCAGGAGTGACAATGGAACTGAGTTCAAGAACTATGAGATGGAGATCTTCTGCTTACGGAAGGGGATAGAACACCAATACAGCGCACCGTATACTCCGCAACAAAATGGAGTGGCCGAGAGGAAGAACAGAACCTTAATTGAAGGAGCCAGAACCATGCTGGCTGATTCGAAACTTCCCGTGGTGTTCTGGGCTGAAGCTGTTGCAACAGCCTGTTATATCCTTAATAGAGTGTTAACTGTTAAAAGATTAAATAAAACCTGTTATGAACTTATGCATGGGAGAAAGCCCAACTTGAGTGGTCTTGAACCATTCAGGTCCCCATGTTCGATATTAAAGACCAATTCTAAATTTGGTGAAGTAGCCGACGAAGGAATCTTAGTCGGATACGTTGTTGGGACTCCCAACAGACGGGTCTTTAATACATCGAACAGCAAGGTTGAGGTGGTGTGTAACACTGATATCACAAGTTACAAATCACCAAAACCAAGCTCGGGACCCGCTGGGGTTTTCGACTATGATAGACTCTTTAAATCTTTTAACATGCCTTATTTGGATTTTGCAGAAGTTGAGGAAAGAATTGCTATGAAGATGATATGCGATGAGGAAGACACTTTGGTGAAACGACCACAGTATGATGAATGTCAGCCTTCCTCGTCAAATGCTGTCAATACCCCTGCTGCCTCTACTGAAGAGGAATTCATCAATCCGTTTCACTCTCAACATCAATCACCCATTGATGAGATATCTTCGAACTTGGAAGATAATCTGAATGTCAGTTCGGTTCCGACTACTAGAATTCACAAAGATCATCCTTTGGAGAACGTGATAGGTGATCTGTCCGCCGGTGTACAAACAAGACAAAGCTTGAATGAGCACACCTGTGTTTACACAAGCATTAAAGAATCAGGCATAATCAACGAGTGCTTGTACACCTGCTTTATCAGCCAGATTGAACCAAAGAACTATCAAATGGCTCTTAAGGACAGCTCGTGGGTCGAAGCCATGCAAGAAGAGTTAGCTCAGTTTAAGAAAATGGAAGTATGGAACTTGGTTGCAAAACCAAGGAATGTGCATGCAATTGGCACGAAATGGGTCTTCAAATGCAAGAGAGATGAGAAAGGGATTGTTATTAGGAACAAGGCGAGGCTGGTTGTTAAAGGCTTTAATCAGCAAGAGGGGATTGATTACAATGAGGTGTTTGCTCCTGTGGCAAGATTGGAAGCCATTCGGCTGTTTTTGGCATTTGCTGCTCATAAGGAGATGAAGGTCTTTCAGTTGGATGTGAAGAGTGCGTTCCTAAACGGTAAAGTCGACGAGGTTGTGTATGTTGAGCAACCTCCGGGTTTTCCTGACCCTGACTTTCCCGATCACGTGTACAAGCTAAGTAAAGCGCTGTATGGACTACATCAGGCACCTCGTGCCTGGTACTCAACGTTATCAGATTACTTGCTTGAGAATGAGTTTGAACGAGGTAAGATTGATAGCACATTGTTCTTCAAGAGAAAGGGTAGCGACTTTCTGCTGGTGCAAGTCTACGTGGATGACATTATTTTTGCTGCATCAAAAGTCTTCATGTGTCAGGAGTTTGAGGCCGTCATGAAGAAGAGATTTGAAATGAGTGCTATGGGTGAACTAACTTTCTTTTTAGGATTGCAGGTTGATCAGAAGAAAGATGGGATGTTCATTCATCAGACGAAGTATGTCCATGATGTTCTCAAACGCTTCAAGATGGAGGACAGCACTCCATATGATACGCCAGTCTGCGTCAATCACAAATTGGGTGCTGATTCAGACAACGATGCAGACGTGGACCCAACCCAATATCGGGCAATTATAGGTTCTTTAATGTACTTAACTGCTTCTAGGCCTGATATAATGTTTGCTGTTTGTCTTTGTGCACGCTTTCAGGCAAACCCAAAAGAATCTCATTTGAAGGGTGCGAAGAGGATACTTCGGTATCTCAAAGGCAAGCCGAAGCTGGGGTTGTGGTACTCTAGAGGAGGAGACTTGGAGCTAGTCGCTTACACAGATTCTGATTATGGAGGGTGCAATCAGAGTCGGAAGTCTACAACTGGTGGATGTTAGTTTCTTGGTGGCAGACTAGTGTCGTGGTAATGCAAGAAGCAGACCTCAGTCGCAATTTCAACCTGTGAAGCAGAATACATGGCAGCAAATTATGGTCTGAATTTCTCACTTACTCCTATGGTCCAACTGCTGCTCCCAGGTTCTTTGGATTCAACAACAGTTGGGCGATTATGGTCTGAATTTCTCACTTACTCCTATTTGCATTGATAACACTGCTGCTATCTCAGTAACTAACAATCCCGTGAAGCACAGTAAAACTAAACATATTGACATACGTCATCATTTTATACGGGATTGTGCTGAGAAGAAACTGATTGAGCTCGAAAAGGTTGACACGTTAGATAATTTCGCTGACTTGTTCACGAAAGCGTTTGACAAAACTAGATTTCAAAACCTTGTTGAGCTGAATGGGATGATCAATCCCGAGTAACCATGCTTTATGTTTTTGATTAAAAAAAAAAAAAAAAAACCGTCACTATCGCTTAGAATTATGTCGGTTGCCTCAGTTTGAAGGACATGTCTTCGGAAATGTTTGGTCCTCATTTTTACTTGTAGAATATGAGAATAGCCATTAACCAGATGACTGAAAGTGACCGGGACGGTTTATGATGTGTTTTCATTCTTTCGCTGAAAATTAGTCGATCATACTTAGTTAGAATGACACATACTAGTATGTGGTCGGTCCAGCTGATTCATTGGATCTTCGGGATAGCCGTTTACCTGAAGACTTTGATTTGGTCGGGGCGATAGAAGTTAAAAATTTTTTTTCTTTTCTTTTCGGGAGATGAAATTATTTTTCAAGTCTACTACTTCGTAAGAAGTTTCTTTACTATGTTAACAGAAAATTGATCCAACCTTGGAAAGTGATAGATATACTGATTTTGTGTGCTTAACTAGTGAAGTTATAAGGCCTAAAAGACTTTAGAACAGTCATTGTTTGTCATGGTAGCTTTTTATGGTGCGTAAAAGTAGAAGTGATACTAACTAAATCTACTCGATTTTACGTGGAAACTCCATAAGAGTTGTGCATGTCTTCATATATATCTTTCCGAATGATAGGCAGAAAAGCGATTACCCAGTCATACACGAGCCCGTGAGTGTTCTGATTCCCGTGAAGATAGCGTGTCAAGACGCTGCAGTGATCCAGATTCGGGACTTGCAGTTGTTTTCTACGTGAAGTTGTGTATATACTTGTTAAATAAAAAAAATATGAAAAAAAAAAATAAAAAAAAAATAAAAATTTCTAGAGTTCATAATGTTAATGATTATCAATCAAGACGCAAGAAGGTGAACGGGAAGCAGAGTCTAAGATCGAAGAGTAATTGTTACTTAATCAGACACTACGGGTCGAGGTCAATTCGGGGTGACTTGGGGAAAGCCAAATACGCTTTGAGAATAGATAGGAGGCATCATAATCTCTGAGTTGTTGCCCACTTAAGTTTTGAGCTTAATTGAACCTAACCCGTATCACAGAAACAATGAAAACCATTTTAAGTAGATTACCTGCTTACAACCTGTTTCTTTATGTCATACTACAGCTGAACACGGATCTGTGTGACAGTCACGTAATTAGCATGATTCATGTTCAGATCTTTTCTAAAACATGGTAGTGCCTGTCGAGACTGAAATTTGATCCCGTGTACTTTAATTTTTCAAATTTTTGTTACTTTTGTAATTGTTTGATTTTATACCTGGTTACTTGGTCTTGATCGTATCATTTAACGCTTTAAAGGATGTTTTAAAACTTAATTGCAAATTATTCAAATTATAGGGGTTTGTTTTGAAAAGTTTAATATACCGGCGAACTTATTCTTAACTTCGCCTGCAATAGGCGAAGTTATCCATAACTTCGCCTGTAAAATTTTGACCATATATAAAGAAGTTTTAAAGGTCAGACTGTTCATTATTTTTCAATCCAGCGAACTTATTCTCTCCGTAACCCTAAGCGAAGTTCTCAATCGAATCTTCTGTGTTCATTCTTTCTCTGTTCAAAGTCGATTAAAGGTGTGTAGGGTTTATAGTATCGTATAATCAATGTTTTTGAGGTTGATCATCGGTCGTTTCGACTCGATTATCGACCTCGTCTTTCGAAACCTTAAACACCCGATTTCAAACTTGTTATTACGTGATAGTAAACTACTTGAACGTCTAAAACTTCATAAAATCATGTATTTCGGAGTCCTCGATCTCCAAAATCATCATCTACACGTCGTTCGACATCCCTAACTGTTGCCGATTCAAATTCGGCGAAGTTACAGTTTAGGCGAAGTTATCCGTAACTTCGCCTGAGGTTTAACTTCGCCTGATTATAGATTTTGAAACAGTTTATGAGGCGATGTTGTGGTTAGGCGAAGTTATCATTAACTTCGCCTGGACCATTTTACTTAACAGTTATCAGACGAAGTTCAAGTTGAAGCGAAGTTGTTTCCCAACTTCGCCCCACCTTTAACTTCGCCTATACAGAATTGATCACAACTTCGCTCATGGTAACAGGCAAACTTGTGATTCGCTTTGACGTTTATCTAACTTAACATGTTTGTTGCAGATATGGCTGCTGTTGCTGGAGCAGGTGGTGCAGGCGGTGATGACGGAGGTGATCACCAGAGACAGTTCTTCCCGGGTCACAACATGTACATAACATTAGACCCGGAGGCGAGCGGAGTTGATGATTTCCGCGAAATCATCACATTTCTGTTACGCTCGCGGATATTCCACGCGATTACAACAACTCTGCCAATATCCTTGCCCAATATTGAGGATTTTTGGCAGACCATGGAATACGACTATAGAGTCGAGCCCCCGGTGATGCGCGCAACAGTCAACAATCAGATTGTTCAGTTCTCTTCTGAACAAATCCGGGCGGCTTTACGATTTGGGAATGAGACAAGGGATGACCCGACAGAGTTTGTAGGTCCTTTCCGTGATGGAGCGTTTTTGAGAATGGGATACTCTGGTCCCTTGGGGGATACGCAGAGGAGGAAAGGATTTTTACTTGACTAGTGGCGCTTTCTCATGCATGTCATGATTGTATGCATGTAAGGGAGAAAGGCGGGCACTGATGGCATGGGCGCGACCATGCAGTCAGCGATGACTGCTCTGACTTACAACAAGCGATTCAGCTTTAGTCAGATGGTCTTTTATGAGATTGATCGTCAAAGAAGAGCGATGGCGCGTGAGCGATTTATCATGTATCCAAGATTTCTTCAAATGATCTTGAATCATGTTGCTCCAAAGCTTCCTCAGCGTCGTCCGATCCGATATGTAGAGAGTGTGAACAAACGGATCTTCGCCCAATGTAGATCCTCCAGTGCGAGGAGCAAACCTGAGCTCCGTCCTCGGCATACTTCACTGTTTGGGTACTTAATCAACCCGGGGTATGTACCTGCTCGAGGGGACGAGTTTAGGGACCCGGCACCACAATAGGCAGGAGCACCTCAAGCTATACCTGCTGCTCCTGTTGTGTCACCGGAGGAGAACGTGGACCTTGATGCAGAATTTGGTGGTCAAGGCTTCTTTGATATGGATCGGGTGGATCCAGAGGAGAACGTACAGGTCTCGGTAGCCCAAGTGTCGACTGTGAATGTTACTAGGACAGCTGCTACGGTGGCTGGTTCTGATTCTGATGATGAAGTGGCAGAGGCAAGAAGGATTATGGTAACTCGAGAACGACTACATGGGAAAAGAAAAAGAACAGATGATGACAGTGAGTCAGATTATGAGGAAGAGGTACAACAGTTGATCCGGAGGTCAAGAAGGGAACGAATAGGTGCAGGATCGGGAGCCGGTGAGAGCTCTAGGGTGGTACGTTTCACTCCACCAGCACTATCCGGTATGACAATGGTTCCCTCATCACTACAGGTTACAAGGCCAAGCGCTACGGTTGTTCCCGTGGTGGCTACCTCATCATTTGGCCTCCCACCCACTACTTTCCAACTTTCGACTCCTGAGATCGTTTCATTGCCGCCTCCGACTGTTACTCCATCGGAGGTCTTGGCACAATTTATAGAGTCGACTGTTGTGGCCACTGCAGGGTTATCGGTGACGATACCACCTGCGGTTACGTCTATTTCTACTTCTGAGGTCCCGGCGACATCGGAAATCCCTCCTCAGTACACTCAAGATATATCACATATGAGGTTCGATTTCGATGCAACCCTATCAGACTCTGAACGAATAGCAGCACTGGAACGGGTCGTGGCAGAGCAGTCAAGGATTAATCTTATCCAGACCCAGGCTATTCAGCGCCTAGTTGCAGAGAATCAGCTGCAGTCGTCCCTGCTGGTACAACATGGTAAAATCATAGATGCTTTCAAGGAGTTCTTGGCATCTCAGGGGGAGACGAGCTGTAAAGGCGATGAGTTGAGGACCAAGAGACGAAATGATAGAGACGATGATCCCAATGCATCGAAAGATGCAGGTGGTGAGTTGCCAAGAACTGATCAAGCTCTTGGAACTTCCACAATTCAGGGGGAGTCGACAACTGCAGCTGGTGGTGATGATGTGGTGGTAGTGGACGTAGAGGAGATGGATGATGGTTTGGTTGGTGATGATGATGTACTACCGAGTGATGTGATAGAGAAGATTGGTGAAGAGATTGTGATTGATACAGAGATAGAAGAGGGAGAGATAGTTGAGAAAAATATTGAGCATGACATTCCAGATGTTGAGAAAGCAGATATGAGTAAAGAGATGGCAAGTGATGAGTCTGAATGGGAAGAGCAGCCTAGATGGAAAGAAGGATATACTCAGTGGTTCGTCAAAACGAAGAAACCGGCGGTTCCTACAATGTTTAAGAAGAGTTACAACATTAAAGGCTATGCTGAAGCGAAGAAAGGGATTATTTGCTGGATATATGATGAGCAGTTGAGGCTCTTCGTGTTAGTTAGATTTGAGTTTTGTATGTAAGCGAAGTTGCTAACAAGTTCGCTTATATGGGCGAACTTGTTAGACAAGCGAAGTTAGGGACAACTTCGCCTGAACATGCCAGGCGAAGTTGTCGTGTCTATATAAGCTATTTGTTTATGGCTTATAAAAGAATAGAGAGTTTATTCGTGTATTCAAGTCAGAGAGTTTGTATTCAGTGATCATAGTATCACGTGTTTACGGTTGGAATACAACGTGTGTTTGGTTATCGTATCGTGTGTTAGCTCGTATTGTTTTCTATACTCGTAACGTCTTACGTAGGGATTCCGCACCTACGTAGAACGCGATATCTCGTGTAGATCCGGCTGGGAACCTACACTCTATCTTCTTCCAACCTCTACTTACCAACCTAGTTGGTAAATGTTTCTCACGAGGATCGCCGGAGCTATGCCGACGAGCAAAATGGGTCTACTTTTAGCTTCATAGAGGGGTTTTTTCAGTCTTGGAATGTTTCTCCGGTGACTCAGTGAGACCACCGTTTTCCACCACCACTGTTTTTCCTATAGGCTAATCGAACCCATCTCATCTTTAATGGGTCGTTGATAATTGCAGTCACTATTTGTCACACCCTGATCAAAGACAGCGGAACATGCATGCCGGGGCGTAACATATTGATTGGACAGTAACTCAAAAGACACTAATTAAAACGAAAAATATTATTTACTTTCATTAACATTAAACAAATTAAACAAGTACACAAATTCAATTATAAGAAATAATTACATCATGCTTTTGTATTTTGAATAAAAATCCTAAGGAAAGACTAGTTTCTTCGATCTTGAATAATGTAAATTACTTGTGCCTGTAGCATGTATAAAAATAGAGTTTGTTAACATGAATGTTGGTAAAAATACATAAGTTTTAGTTGATATATATATATATATATAGATAAAAAACCACAATTCGCATGTTAATGTGGAGCATTACAATCTCCATGAAAATGTAAATAACTAAATAGATGTTGACCCGTTCATATTGATACAAAATTAATGTATTTGGGTAAATGTATGATCATACTAGATGAGAATAGATGAGGATGAGATACCAACCACAAAGTATAATATAAACACTAAAGCAAGTAGAGCATAGTCATAGATTATGCAATCATCACACATAAACATACTATGAATTGTGTTTAAATAGATGCAGTAAAAAACATAAGTAATGTAAATACGGTATGCATGTTACCCTCAAAATGTGTATGTAAACTCACATGGATAAAGGAAAGCGGTAACGAGAATATGGTAGCGGTTAAGGTGAACTAGTTGGTACGTTCCACGAGAAGTCTTGACGAATTAACCTAATTATAAAATATACAACTAAGATAAATATCCTAACGAAGCAAACAAACCAGACACGATAGAACGGGTGGGTTATAAAGGATTTGGGAGCGTTAAATAAATCTTGTAGTAACTTATAAGATTGAATTGAAAACGTAAGTAATTTTTATATTTTTACAAATTTCTTTATAAATAATAAAAGGCCCAGTTTTATATATGCATCTATTAATTCACTTGTTTTGAAAGATTAGGTGATTAGTTTGTTAAACAAGTATAAGTTAAATTAAGCTTGTAAATTGAGAACATATAAATTTGACTATATATAAACTTGTATATTTAAAAAAAAATACATGTATGGAAATGTTAATCGATAACTTATTTTGAAAGATTAATGGAGTTCAGTTTGATAAACGAGTGGAAATTTATTATTAGTTTTTAAAAATAATTATTATTTAACAACAAAAAAATAAAGAAGATTTATTAACAAGATATAATAAATGAAGAAAAAAAACAAAAACTAAACCGGGTCAGAGGGTTCGAACCCGTGCCCTGATGCGGCTAGGATCTTTTACACATTTAGATGAAGCGAAGGATTCGTCTATACCATCGGTAAAGTTTGGAAGACCACGACTGATCCTCAAAGGGAATGAATGGAAAAAATAGCATGTCGTATCAATAAAGAGTTCTTAGAATATTTTATTCTTTCCGGCTCAAGACAAAGCCTTCGTTTAAATTATTCAAAGGGGCAAATAAAATAGAAGTCAATTTTAAGTTGGGTCGAATTAATAAATGGTTCCAAGTACTAACATATCACGCACCAGCCAACTGAGCTGGTGCTTCAACATGCTTAAAGAATAAAACCACGATCATATATACAGATATTCAAATTGGTTCCCAAATCCTTTTAAACCCTAATTCAAAATTCCCAAAATGAGGGTCGATTTCCCTTTATCAATTGAAATTGACAGAGGGCTTTGATTAAGCATGCAAATCCGACCAAGAAACACATCTCAATTACCTGATAGGAGTATGAATTGAAGGAGAACAAAAAATAGGGCTAACGGTTGAACATGCATTCAAATGAGACTCTGGATGGATTCTAAGATAAAATTGATATGTGGATTTGATACATGATGCTATAAGGAGTGTGCGGTACCTGCCAATTGAACTTTGGACTTTTATTTATAGGGCAATGAGGTCGATTTCAGTCCACGCCGATAGTTTATTAAGATTGATTTGGTTTGATTGAATTAGTTGTCAAATATGCAATGTTTCTTTAAGGATTTACAACGTGTCGGTGAAGATACTAATAAACTGTCCTAGTCCCTGATTACACGGCTCGAATGGTGGGTCAAATTCAAGGGGCGGGGGGTATGATCGTTGATGATGGGACAAAGAGAAATGAGGGGAAAAATGATTCAATTAAATCACAATTTGGTCCTTGTAAAATGATTTGTGATCAAAAGGTGCAAGAACTAAACTTAATGGGCTTATATTGCATAATCGGTATTTTATATGCAAAGTATTATAAAGAAAATTTGTAAAAACGTGTTGCTTTGTTTATTAAGTGTAGGTCTAAAAATAACAGTTTTTTTAATGGGTCGAGTTTCGGGTTAAAAATAGCAAATGCTACATTATTGACAACTTTTTGGAAATTTCGTCTCGATATTAAAGAAAACATAACTCAAAGGAAGAAAATAAGAGCCAAGAGAGAAATTTTAAATACATATATATTATTCTTTCTTTTTTTAAGTAAAAATAGCAAAGATCTTCGAGTGGCCCGAACAACGCTACAAACGGAAAATGTGGTAAGGACACTTATATATAGGATGTACCAGCGGTGTATCCACCATGCCCTTATCATATCACTATTTGTATCGTTGTTCAAAATTACCCTAGGTTATGAGTTTTGGTATACAACCGTATTCACTATGAGTTCCATGTGAGGACTTCGATAATTATGTGTGCACTCATAATTATTTAGATCGTCGCATGATGCACATGGTTTGTCCCGTTATGCATGTTGGAAAACAAAGTAAAAGAAAACTCCTTTTTTTAAATCGATAATTAAATGGAAATATTTGATCAAAAGCAAAAAAACTAACTAAATAAATGTGTGAAATTTGATAATCATAAATAACTAGAATGTAAATAGGATTATATATAACGAGGTTGTTGGATTTAACCATTGAAAGCAATATTAACTAAATGAACTAAATATAAGGGTGAAAACCTTAAATTAAATAAGAAAATTGCACATTTGAGATGACGACAAAATTCAAGAATAATTAGGTTCACCCAACAAACAAATCACATGACATATATATATACATATGTATACTCACACACACACACACACACACATA
Organism: Bidens hawaiensis; assembly: GCF_021521415.1. Lineage (NCBI taxonomy): Eukaryota > Viridiplantae > Streptophyta > Magnoliopsida > Asterales > Asteraceae > Bidens > Bidens hawaiensis. The sequence continues at coordinate 100,135 of NW_027496976.1, read as the reverse complement.
TATATATATATATATAATAGTAGGTGAGACTTGAAATCAAGATTGTAAATCAAATAAGATGAGGAAATGAGTTTTGGAAAATTTGGGAAGTCAAGTATTTAAATATCGAAATAAATTTTTTACATATGACTCCTATTAGATAACTATGTACAACACATGTTCATAGTCCCAATTTCTAAAACAAACGTTTGTAGGAAATCGGTCATAGGTAGTTCATGATACAAATACGGTACTATTAGATAACCATACACATCAACATGTACATAGTCCCGGTAGATAACCGGCCATAGACCACTTGAATTATGATAATATTTTTTTTAACAATAAATTGTGCGATAATAGAAATAGATGAAAAATTGAATTCAAACATAAATAAACATAAATGACAAAACTTGAGATTTAATGAAGTCATTACATTAAATTTAAATGAAAAGAACAAGATAAAATAAGTGTCTCTTATGTAGCATGTCTTCATGAAAGGCGAGGTTAGACCTGGGATCCGTTGATGTAGCATGCATGTCCTTTAGTACCTTGAATTTCTTGGTTAACTTGAGGTTGGTTGGTTAAGATTTGTTTAGCTTGAATAGGTTGAATGAGTTGGGCTTGAATTGCTTGAATGGGTTGTGCTTGGATCGGCTGAAGTTGATTCACTTGGGCTTGGGTGACTTGGGTTGGATAAACTTGGGCTTGGTAAGCTTGATATTAAGTGGATTGGGTTGGGTAGGGTAGGGTTGAATTTGGTTCATGTGTGTGAGTCTTGGGCATGCATTGCTATAATGGCTAGGATCTCCATAATTTTAAGTTTTAACAAGCTCTAATACTTGAGGGTGCTTCGGGGTCGGATGAGAGGTGAGGTAAATAGTTGAATCATGGGTTGGTTGAGTTCACCATGTGGTAAATAGGTGACCAAATGACCGCAATGGGTGCATTGATGACACTTGAGGTTAGAAGAATGGTGGAATTTACATGTTTCACATAAAGGGTGGGGTCCAGTGTAAAGCTTCTTGGTTGGTTGGGCTTGCGATTGGGCCAAGACATATTTTTGGGAATATAACTTTCTCTTATTGTTGCGGTAGTGGGGAGAGTTGTTGTTGTGCTTAAAGGATTCAGGTTTGGAGGATTCGGGCTTAGAAGATTCGGTCTTGGATTTTTTAGTGGGCTTAGGAGCATGCTTATCATTGGGCTTCTTGGAATTCTTCTGTGTCAAGGTCCCCGCCTTAACGTGGTTTTCGGTGAGGGTACCGACTAGAGTGATGGCATAATGAAGGACCTTTGGGTCACGGCTCATTACGGAATCTTGGATTTGCATAGGTAAGCCCAAGATGTATTTATCAATGGCCCACTCTAAAAGAGTGACCATATGCGGGATGAGAATGCTCAATTCGTGGAATCGATTATTGTAACCGGTATTACCACCACCTTCTTGCTTTAAGTTCCAAAAATCCTTTTCCAAATTACGGAGTTCATATTTTGGGCAGAACATTTCCAGCATGAGCTTCTTGAGATCGTCCCATGGCAAAGTCATGGCAACCTCAACCCCAAGAGCGTACTTTTTACCATTCCACCAAGTGAGAGCACTCAATTTGAAGACGCTTGAGGCGTAGGTAGTATTTTTGTCTTCCGGACATGCACAATGGAGAAACACACTTTCCATATGTTTGAACCACTGGAGGAGGGCGGTAGTAACCTCAATTTCAACGTAATCGGTTGGTTTTGCACTTGTTAATTGCTTGAAGGATGATTGTTGAGAGATTATCGTTGGGAGGGCTTCCATGATTCCCTTAGCAATGCGGGATGACATTCTACGACCAGAGTTGTCGGTGCGACGGTTACGGTTGATGAGGCGGGAAGAAGACATGCTACAAGGACGAAACGTGAAAATTTATTTTGTTTTGGGAGAATTGTATAAGTATGAGAAATTTCGAGTTTTGTAGAAATTCATGAGGGTAAATATTAAAAATTTATTAACCTTAACTAGGAGTATTGGTGAAATTAAATAAAATAGTAAACCTTAATAAGGGGTTGAGACGTACATTAATCAACATGAGCTTGTTCCACCAAAAAGAGGACATAACCATTCATAACAAAAAAAAAATAAACAAAAATCTCATCGTTGAAATATCCATGTATCACCATGGCTTAATTTTCCAACAATAGATTTAAAATTGGTTAAAATCAAGATGAGAGTGTTGAGGTGAAGGGGAGGGGTATCCACAGAATCACCATGGCTTTTCCCACCTATTATTTCAACTAAAACATCATAAGGAAGATCCAAGTTTAACCACGTATCACCGTGAATTCGGTTACGATTTATGAGTGTGATTGTCATAGGACCATGTTTGATACAATGAGGGTAGTAGATTCGGGTACGTCTTGTGTGATATGCTTTGGCTTATCAAGTTCCACACCTTCAGGAAGGCAATCGGGTCTCGCGGTTGATTGAGATTTATGCGCGTTGCACGTCCTTAGGCTCGCAAGCCTTGGTATCAAGGGTTCGGTGAACAAGTATGTCCCTCTTACAGTTTACTACATATCTGTCACACGAATCACCCTCAAGGAGATGGGAATGAAAAGGTGGGATTTCTGATGTGATAAAATTAGACAAATAAAAACACGTTAATCTAGACACTAAGTAATAAATTCTAGACTCTTAAATTTACTAACCGGAAAGTGTATCGGTCTACTCTAGTAAAGTTTAGTAAGTCCGGATATCGAACCCACAGACTCTTTAAATTACGTAAATTTACTAATTAGACTCAACTGACGGACATGGCTATTTATTTATTATTATTAAAGGGGATTTTAATTTAACTAATAAAAACAACTAATTAAGAAAAGACAAATAATAAAACACAAGGATCGAGAAAACTTCTTTCACCAAATACGGTCCCGCCCACTTTTATCTTAATTTACCTGCAAATAACTTCAAATGAGAGTTAAATAATAATACTTTATCACCTTTTTTGTACTATTTACCTTCCTTCAGACATCGATCATGCAAAACTTTTGTCTTTTTTTTGATATTCAATGATCGAGAATATGATGCATCACGAAACTCCTCCAACTCATGAATCTAAAAATACCTCTTCCTCGCAGCCTCGGTAAGATCAAGATTAACCGTTTTCAACTCCCAAAATTCCCGATGCTCCAACTCAATGGGAAGATGACAAGCTTTACCATAGACAAGCATAAGCGGTGTCGTACCCAACGGTGTTTTATACGCGGTTCTGAATGCCCATAACGCGCCATCCAACTTCTCCGACCAATCTTTCCGACTTATCCCCACCATCTTCTCGAAAATTCTCTTCACCCCTTTATTTGCATTCTCAAATTGACCATTCGTTTGAGGATGCTAAGCATTAGAGGTTCGATGAGTAACTCCATAACGAGCCAATACCTATTTTATGACGGCGTTGAAAAAATGAGTGCCCTGATCACTAATAATAGCTCTCGGAGTATCGAAACGAGTAAACAACCTTTTGAGAAACTTCACAACAACTCGAGCATCATTAGTGGCCAATACTTGGGCTTTGACCCACTTATAAACATAATCGATCTCCACTAAAATATACTTGTAACCACCGGAAATAGGAAATGGTCCCACAAAATCGATGCCCAACATAAAAAATTTCAAGAGTTTGGATGGGGTTTTGGGGCATCTCATTATTAGATGAAATATTACCTGTGCGTTGGCAAACATCACACGTTTTCACAAACTCCATAGCATCCTTCACAAGAGTTGGTCAATAAAAACAACAATCAAATACCTTCAGAGCCGTGGCATGTTCACCATGATGACCTCCCATCAAACCTTCAGGAACATGCTTCAGAATATCCAACCCTTCTTCTCTCGTCACACACCTTCTAAGAATCCGATCACCACTAATCTTGAACAAAAAAGCAGATCATCCAAATATACCTAGTAACATCTCTGAAAAACTTCTTCTTTTGTTGTGTAGTCATTCCCTTCAACACAACACCATTAGACACATAATTAGCAAAATCAGTGAACCATGGCATACCTTGCTTCTCGGCCGCAACAAAATCAACCGACTCATGTGGAAATTTATTTCCATTCTCTTCTTCACGAATTTCTTCTCTTTTTGGATCTTTTAAACAGGAAAGATGATCAACTGCTACATTCTCCGTCCCCTTCTTGTCTTTGAAATCTATGTCAAACTCTGAAAGTAGAAGAATCCACCGTATAAGACGAGGCTTCGTGTATTTCTTATGAAAGAGAAAACACAAAGCTAAATGATCGGTAAAAACGGTGGTCTTCGAAATCACAAGATAGGACCGAAACTTGTCAAATGCGAAAACAACGGCTAAAAGTTCTTTTTCGGTGGTGGAGTAGTTCTTTTGGGCATCATTCAATGTCTTGCTTGCATAATATATCGGATGAAAATATTTCTCACGCCTTTGCCCTAAAACCGCCCCAACTACATATTCACTTGCATAGCACATGAGCTCAAAAGGCAAGCTCCAATTTGGTGAAACAAGAAAGGGGGCACTCACGAGTTGTTCTTTCAAGAACTTGAACACCTTCAAACAATCTTCATTGAAAACAAAGGGAACATCTTTCTCAAGGAGTCGGGTCATGGAGCGGGTAATTTTTGAAAAATCTTTGGTAAATCGCTAATAAAAACCTGCATGACCAAGAAAACTAGGTATAGCCTTGACACTCGTCGGTGGAGGAAGTCTACTAATCATATCAATCTTTGCCTGATCCACCTCTATACCATCTCTTGAAATCTTATGACCCAAAACGATCCCTTCAGTCACCTTAAAGTAACACTACTCCCAATTCAACATCAACTTAGTTTCAATGCACCTCTTCAACATCTTTTCAAGATTCGCCAAACACTGATTAAAAGAATTACCATAAACTGAAAAATTATCCATAAAAACCTCCATGGATGTCTCTATCATATCCTGAAATATGGCCACCATACAACGCTGAAAAGTGGCAGGAGCGTTACATAACCCAAACGACATGTGAAGATACGCAAACGTGCCATAAGTACATGTAAAAGTCTTTTTCTCATGACCTTCCGGTGGAATTTGAATATGAAAATAACATGAAAAACCATCAAGAAAACAATAAAATTGCTGACTTGCAAGATGCTCCAACATCTGATCATTAAACGGAAACCGATAACCGTACGTGAAGGGATAAGCTCATGCTTCTCATTCCTAACAACTATAGTACCCCCTTTCTTCGGACAACTTGAGTCGGACTTACCATAGGGAATCCGAAATCGGGAAAAACATTCTAACATCCATCAACTTTAAAACCTCTTTCTTGACAACTTCTTGCATGTTCGGGTTAAGACGCCTTTGGGGTTGAACCACTGGTTTTTACTCATCTTCCATTAAATTCGGAGGGTACAATAAGCGGGACTAATACCTTGATTATCCGAAAGTCTCCATGCAATTGCCCCTTTATGCAATTTTAATACCTCAATCAACTTCGTCTTTTCTTCCTCCGTCAACTTGGAAGAGACAATAACGGGTAAATTCGAACCCTCTTCAAGATAAGCATACTCCAAATGTGATCAAGAACTTCTAATTCCAACGGAACAGGTTTCTCTGCATACTTCTCACAAATAACTTCACTAACCTCCATAATCTCCTCCAAACAAGAACTTTCTTCCACCACCTATTCCTTCAACTATTCATCCATGCCAACTCCAATAAGATCGGCTCCACAAATGTAATCAAGACATGTATCAAAACCTGGAATAAAAGAGTTAAGAAAATAAACGGAATGGCATGGATCACTAAAATCATCATGATCACTTGGATTTTTCATCGACCTAACAACATCATAAGTAATGTTCTCATCACCAACCCGAAGCGTGATCCTCCCGTCATATACATCAATAAGTTCCTTCTCTGTTCATAAAACGGACGACCAAGAATAATGGGCACTCTATCGTCGGCCTCCATATCAAGTACCACAAAATCCACCAGGAACACAAACTTATCAACTTTCACTAGTAAACTTTCAATAATACCTCGCGGGTACTTAACCGAACAATCCGCCAACGAAAACGACATGCAAGTCGGTGTAAGCTTGCCTAACTCCAACTTTTCGTACAAAGAATATGCCATAAGATTAATACTAGCACCCAAATCTTCCAACGATTGACTCATCATATCACCACAAATAAAAACATGGAATCGTAAACACACCCGGATACGACAACTTTTCTTGCACCCGTTTCAAAACTGCCGCCGAACAATCCCCATTAAGGGGAATAGATGAAACCTTTCCCAGATGATCTTTTCTCTTTAACATGTCTTTCAAAAATTTTGCATACTTCGTCATATGTTGTAGAGCTTCAATGAACGGAAGATTAATCTTCAACTGTCGGAACAAATCGAGAAAATGCCCGTACTCCCTCGTATACTTTTGATGCTTAAAACGAGCGGGATATGGGAAGTGAGGATGATCAATGATGTGTGATGGCCAGACTTCAACCGACTTCTTCTTGACTTATGGCTCAATAATTGGTCGGTTACCCTGGATCCTACCGGGAACCTGCATCTCGACATCAACTCAACTCTTTCTTTAGTTATCTTGGGACCCAAAACCCTTCTGCTACGTGTAGTAATTGTTTTTAATTGAGCGGTCGGATTCGGTTGAGTAATACCTTAAAACTATCCGTGAGGCCTTTCATCAAGACGCTGAGCAATATCACCAACGGATCTCTGAAGGTCAAGTAATGATGACTGGTGATATTTCGACAATAGATCATGTTCGGTAAAAGTCTTCTGATTGGCTTGAATTTTGACAAGAATTGGCTGCATCATCTCTTCCAATCTTCACATGCCACCACTTAAATCTTGCCCATTACCTGAACTTTGAACATTAGAAATCCCAATATTATACTGATCTTTTCCCCGGTTAAAAGCAACTTGAAACCCAGGTGGTGCGCCCAATTGGAATTTCCTTGATTCGGGTTCTTATAGGTATTCCAATTCTGAATGTTGTAGTTATAAGTGTTGGAAAACCTATTTTGACAAGCAACAAAGTTCATCTCTTAATTCATCAATGGGCACTCCAAAGTACCATGTCCACCCCTGCATAACTCACACTTATCAACTTTGGTCTTGTGTTCCTTCACCTCTCTAGTCAACGATTCCAAAGTAATAGCCACACTAGTGTCCAGATTAACCTGGTGCACGCCTCGAGCAGATGAGGGTGTACTAGTGACGGGACTGGAATTCCCGTGACGTGGACTTTTTGCGTATTCTGATTGAGTAAAACTTTCAAACATCTCATTACACTCTGTGTCATTCTTCCTATCCATCAGATTACCACACATAGCAGTGTCGAAACAGGTTTGCGTCTCATAATTCAGCCTATTATAAAATTTCTAAACAAGAGCCCATGGTGTGAGACCTATCTGTGAACAACGAGATAGTAAATTCTGAAAATTCACCCAAGCCGAATAATAATGTTCATCCAGCTCCATGTGAAAGGAGTGGATCTGATCATGAAGGTGAGATGCTTTAGCAGGTGGGAAATACTTCTTGATGATGCTGAAAGAAGCGCCTCCCGAGTAGTGAATGTTCCTGCTGGTTGCGTGTCGAGCCAAAGAATTGCCCGTCCTGCAAGTGAAAATGGAAATAAATGTAAGAAAATAGCATCTTCGGTTGCACCTTGTAAATTAAAAGTTTTAAGAACGCAGCTGAGCCGGTTAATGTGTGTTGGTGCATCTTTTTCAACACGCCCATGAAATTGGTTAGCTTGGGTGAGAGAATTCATGGCGTATGATGGAATTTTCCTTATATTCGGGTTGTCGATCTCAGGAATAAGGATGAATGAATGATTTCCGATGAAACCATCGAAAGCTTGCGTGGAAACTGTATGATGGAATTTTCCCACCCATTCTTTAAACTAAAACATCATAATGAAGAACCGAGTTTAAAAACGTATCACCGTGAATTCGGTTATGATTTAAGGGTGTGATCATCACAGGACCACGTTTGATAATGAGGGTAGTAGATTGGGGTATGTTTGGTGTGATATGTTTTTGAAAGTCCCGAATCTGGATCACTACAGTATGATATCAACCCAAACATGATGTTAGTGCGGAATCCTAACACCGTGGTGATTCAAGAACAAGATAGAAGAACAATATAAATATAATGAACACAAAAGTAATATGATTTCAATGCATACGATTCTATTATCAACAAAACGTCAGATACATAAACCAATTCCCAAAGAATATTATGCCCTCTAAAATAGGGTGGCTATGAAAGTGTGTGAGAGATCCCTTTGTTTCTCTCTCCTAACATGCTTTATATATTAGCATTTACAAGAGGCCCAATGACCAATCCCAAATAAGCCCAAACAGAAATCAACATGATTTCTGTATTGCTAACCCATCCCAACCGAAATCCTTAGGGATTTAGGTATTACATACTCCAAGCCATAAATTCCATCTTGTACAATACTTCGACTCTTCTAGATTATTTCTCTTTTGTCTTGATCATGTCATGGTCTCTTGATATACGTCAGTCTAACCAAATCGTAACCCAACAATCTCCCCCTAGACTGATGCATTCAAAACTTTCAGAATCTTTACTCAGACATGATCAACAACTTCATGTGTCTTGAACAACCCATTTAATAAACTGATTTTGTGGTTGTTCCTGCACGCATAGTGATCAGTTGGACATACGGCCCCAAGTCATGAATGTCCTGGGATTCCCTTGAGCATCAACACATGTGACCTCTTGCCAACTCATGTCTTTACCGTCATCTAAGAGCATATTTGGTTTTTACAGGTGCGGTTTGTTGATTCTTAACTTTCCAAATCTATTTTGGTTTAGTAAAACACGAAAAAACAGACTTTGAAATTGAACTTGTTGAAATAGAACTCTCAACACTCTAAGATATGTTTGATTTTGCAAAATTGAATTGCCCTTTACCATGTTTAAAATCATTTGAGTCCAAACCTGTCGTGTTAATCTTGAAACCTTGAGTTCTCTTCACCTGAACAATCTTCCTTTTCATTGTACGGTATAGACAGTCTTTCGCCAGATGCCCACCATTCCCACATGTGAAGCACAACTTCATTCTCTGGTTTTTCTTTGCTAAGTTCCAATCACCATCAGAAGGTTTAACTCTGGAATTCCCTTCTGTTGATGTTTTAGGTGAGACTCATTTCCTCGGCTTAGACCAAGACTTTTCTCTTAATGTAGATCCTTGATTATTCATATAATAGGGTACGTAAAGCCGATGAACACAGTTTCTGTCTATGTGACCCGGAATGCCACAATGGTAACACGTTTTCCTTTTAACACCAGCAGCACCTGGTGAACTGTCAACCTTTTTAGGTTCCTTAGGCCTTTTCGACCTTCTTTAACCTTGAAAAGCTTCTCACACAGAACCTCTTCAAGATCGTCATTATGGCTATCGCAGTTCTCAATGTCAACATTTTCAGCACGTGAAGTAGAGGCAACAAGATTGTTAACACATTGAAGACCAAGCTTGATTTCCTCTAGGGATCCTGATCCAATAGTTTTAGATTGAACATGATTACCATATTTCATGCTCCTCCCTAGCCTCTTCCTCTTTAGTTACAGGCATACTCATATAGTTATGATTAAAAGGAGGCACCTTTTCATATCCTAATCCTTCACACTTCTGAGTTCTATACTTTAATTGACACGCAATCATGTTCTCAACCACCTCACTTGAAACATCAAACTTCTTGAAGTTGAACTCGGCATTATCAAATTTATATGTTAATTTTGCTATATCCAACTTGAATGTTTCTAACTCGGCAGTTAATTCAGCAATACGCCTCTTGGCATCTAAGTGATGACAAGATTTTATACTAAAATCTTCTTGAAGTTTACGTATGTCCTGACATTGTTCATCTAATTTTTCTTTATACAGTTTCTCGTTTTTCTTAAGAGTGTAGTTTTCACATTTGACCCTTTCCATCTCCCTTATCATATTGGAATTTGCTAATGTATTTTAATCTACCTCTGTAGGAGAAATCTTCATGCTCTAAAATGCTACTGGTGAGGGAGCAGACTGATTAAGAGTACTTCTAAACATTGAGAAAGTTTGTGGAGAATTCATTGAGTAATATATTTTTTTCAATCGAGAACCCGAAGTCTTGATCTTAGTCGAGAACTCAAAAGCTTGACCGAGAACCCTGATTTTTGTAAGGCCCCGTTACCGGTGCCTCACATTTGGACGTTGGATTTACTAATAAACGCAGTTCTAAATAACAGAGTTAATTAAAACATTCGCGGAACATTAAAAAACATTCAAACCATTACATCCCATAACCATAACTCTTGTCTTATCGAGCATTCAAATTATTTAAGCATAAAACTTTGTCTTTTAAAATAACATAACATTTCTCAAGATGCCAGCTTCTTCAAGATCATGACATGTGCTTCCCCTCATGCAAGCTGCCTCATTCTACTCACCTGCGTGCATACTAAAAGTCAGCTACGCTGAGTGAGTTCTAGTTAATCACATATCATATAATACATACATTTACCTTCAATCATGATCCGAAGATACATAAGAATTACTTTACTATCTTACTTTCATTACATAATTTCATACATACATTCTTACTTTATTACTTTCGTACTATATAATTAATGTCCATTCTATCTCAGATATTATTAGGGTCTGGTCCATCTTTCCTTTGTCTATCTCAGATATTATTAGGGTCTGGTCCCTTTCTTGTCTATCTCAGATATTATTAGGGTCTGGTCCCTTTTTACTTCTCTATCTCAGATATTATTAGGGTCTGGTCCCTTCTATCTCAGATATTATTAGGGTCTGGTCCCTCTTTCTTCATCTTCGTACATACCGTCTTCACATACTCATGTATTGTACATATATCTATCATACACATTTATCTATCATAAACATACCTCCCTTGTTAGCATGTACAATATCCGAAGATCGTTCACATACCGACAAGCTTTACCTCGCATTTAAGATATACATACATAACATATAAACCATATAAGGCATACACTTATCACTTAGGATAAATGTATTAACGTTCACATCGAGTATGCACACAGCCCCGAAAACATAACAAGGAAATGGGGCTAGAAACTCACCTGGATCCTGTTGCGTTCGCCATTAATCGTAATTCCTTTCTTTAGCTGGGCTCGGCTAACTGATAAATATATATATATATATGTGTGTGTTTTGTTAATTTACCTTCTACTTGATTAAGTTGGTATTTAAGTTAACCAACATGATTCTAAGTTGGGTTTGGTTTGTTTAATTCCTACACATGGGCCAACTAGCTAGATTGGGTTCATTAATCATAACATCTGGGCCCAGCTGATCAGACCCAAGGTCAACAGGTTGGCCGAGAACCTGTTTCAGCCGAGAACCCTGGTCGGACCGAGAACTCGGTTTTGGCCGAGAACTCGAGTTGACCGAGGTCCCTGACCTGGCAGAGAACGTGGACCAACGTCTCAAGTTGACCGAAAACCCATGTCACGAGTGGGTTGGCCGAGAAAGTGGCCGAGAACCCTATAGACGAGAACCATATGGCCGAGACCCCCCATGGTAAGTGTGTTCAGCTCATCTTTCAATCTAAACCATTTTATTCATCCTTTTTACTGTTTTATGATTTAAAACCAGAAATTTAACTACCTTTTCTATTCATACTAACCGTTTTACACCCGTCACTAATCCATTATCTAGATCTAACTCGTTTTAAGCATAAAGCTCGAACCTTTGGGCATAAAAACGTCCATTAAGCTAGATCTAGGGTTTTGTTGATGAACCATATATATCTCGAATCCTTACATCCATTTTAATCATCAAGTTTGAAACTTTATGTTTCATCTAGGCCCACTCTAGCCTATGTTCAAGTTTCATGACTAACCGATCATAAAAACGTAGCCTTTAAACATAAGGAACATACCTTTAGACGTTTGGTAGGTCGCAGCCAGCTTGATTATGGACATGAATCGTGTTTCTAGCTTGAATATCTAGGATCTATCAACAAGAGGTTTGATTTCGGTCTTGGCTCCTCGTTCTCTCCTTGCGGCCGTAAGAGGAAGGGTGTATGTGTGTTATGGAGGTGTAGAGAGAATAAGATGGATAAGATGGATGTAAATGGAAAGATTTAGGGTTTAAGGGGTATTTATACTCCTTTAAGCCCATGGACCTAAGGCCTATCTTTCCTTTTTAGTCCATGATTAATTATCTTTAATTAACCTCCCCCATCTTTCCCTTTTTACCCTTTTACTATTTATCTTCTTACTCTAGTAACTTTTCCATTATAAGAAATAATATTTAAAATACTATTATTTGAAATTTGGGATGTTACAAGTCTTCCCTCCTTAAAGAGGTTTCGTCCCCGAAACCTAACTATTACACGAACAGACTAGGGTAAAACTTGCGCATCTCAACCTCAGCTTCCCAAGTAGCATCTGATCCCTTATGATGCTTCTATATCACTTTCACCAAGGGTATCACCTTGTGACGAAGCTGCTTTTCCTTGCGATCGACAATCTCTATCCGTTGCTCATTGTAATTCAACTGTTCATCAACCTCAATGTCCATCAATGGCACGTGAGACGTGTCATTAGCTAGACACCTCCTTAGATGAGAAATATGGAAGGTTGAATGAATTCCTTTCAACTCATTAGGTAAATACAGCTTATAAGCCACCTCACCCACGCGATCTATTATTTTGAACGGTCCAATATACCTTGGACTCAACTTTCCCCTCTTCCTGAAACGAATGATTCCTTTCCAAGGCGAGACCTTGAGCATCACATTGTCACCAACGTTAAACTCGATCGGTCGTCGCCGCTTATCAGCATATGACTTTTGCCTGTCTTGAGCAGCTTTCATTCTAGCCTTAATCTGATCGAACTTTGAGGACGTTTCTTGAACAACTTCTAGGCTTCCCATCTCCTTCTGACCAATCTCTCCCCAACACACCGGGGTTCTACATCGTCTACCATATAGCATCTCAAACGGTGGCATACCAATACTTGAATGGTAGCTGTTGTTATAGGAGAACTCTGCTAGATGCAGGTGATCATCACAACTTCCACCAAAATCTAAAACACAAGCACGTAGCATATCCTCAAGGGTTTGGATCGTCCTCTCGGACTGTCCATCGGTTTGAGGATGATACGTCGTACTAATGTTCAATCTTGTTCCCATAGCTTCATGGAACTTCTTCTAGAACCTTGAAGTGAATCGAGTATCTCTATCAGACACAATCGAAAGTGGCACTCCATGCTTGGCTACAACCTCTTTAATGAACAAGCTTGCTAACGTTTCTGACAAGATAGCCTCTCGTATAGACAGAAAGTGAGCACTCTTGGTCAAACGGTCCACAATCACCCAGATGGTATCATGATGCTTAGCTGTACGAGGTAGCTTAGTTATGAAATCCATGGTGATGTGTTCCCATTTCCACTCAGGAATCTCGAGCGGTTGCATTTTTCCATAAGGCTTCTGATGTTCAGCTTTGACTTGTAAACAAGTTAAGCACTTACTGACATAATCCACTACATCATTCTTCATTCCTAGCCACCAGTAGTCTCTTTCAAATCTTGGTACATCTTCGTAGCTCCTGGATGAATCGAATACCTTGACTTGTGAGCTTCATCTAAGATTCGACCTCTGAGATCTCCATGGCGTGGGATCCACATACGGTCAAACCTAGTCTTAACACCATGAGTGTTTTCCATCAGCTCGTCTTGCTGGCCATAAATCCTTTCTTTCTTTACTAACCCTTCATCTACTAACACCTCTGACTGTACCTTGATAATTTCTTCAAAAAGACTTGAGTTCATAATCAGCTGGTATGACTTCACTGTTGCAAGGACTTCCTCATTCTTATGACTTAGCGCGACAGCGACCACATTAGCTTTACCGGGATAGTATTTAAAGTCACAGTCATAATCCTTAATCAACTCCAACCATCTTCTCTGTCTCATGTTTAATTTCCTCTGCTCGAAGAAGTACTTTAAACTCTTATGATCTATGTAAATGGTACACTTAGTATCGTACAGATAATGTCTCCATATCTTAAGAGCATGCACTACGGCTGCTAGTTCTAAATCATGCGTCAGATAAGTACTCTCGTGCACTTTCAACTGTCTAGACGCGTAAGCTATCACTTTCCCTCGTTGCATCAACACGCAACCTAACCCACGATGCGAAGCATCAGTACAAACAACCATATCCTCGTTACCATCTGGTAAGGCAAGGATTGGAGCTTGCGTGAGTCTCTTCTTTAACTCCTAAAAAGCTTCTTCTTGAAACTTACCCCAACTGAATACTATCGACTTTCAGGTCATACCGGTTAACGGTACGGCTATCTTGGAAAAACCTTCAATGAATCTCGTATAGTAGCCAGCTAACCCTAAGAAGCCTCGTATATCAGTCGGATTCTGCGGAGTCTTCCAATTCGTTATCGCTTCAATCTTAGCCGGGTCCATGGTAATCCCTTCAGGATTAATCACGTGACCTAGAAATTTCACTTCTCGCAACCAGAACGCGCATTTCGAAAACTTAGCATACAAATTCTCTCTCTTCAGTCTCCAATACCTCTTTCAGATGCTCAGCATGATCAGACTCGCTCTTTGAATAAATCAATATATCGTCAATGAAGACAATAACTTGCTTGTCCAACATTGGCCGACACACCCTATTCATCATGTCCATAAATGATGCAGGAGCATTTTTCAGACTGAATGACATCACGAGGAACTCGTAGTGTCCATACCGCGTTCGGAACGCTGTCTTAGGTATGTCTGCCTCCTTCACCTTTAGCTGGTGATAGCCTGATCTAAGATCTATTCGTGAGAACCAACTTGAACCTTGCAGTTGGTCAAACAGATCGTCAATCCTTGGCAAAAGGTATATATTCTTTACCGTAAGCTTATTCAATTCACGATAGTCTATGCACATTCTCATACTTCAATCTTTCTTCTTCACGAACAACACTGGTGCACGCCAATGGGAAACACTTGGTCTAATAAAACCTTTTTCGAGGAGTTCTTGCAGTTGGGACATCAGTTCTTTCATCTCGGACGGTGCTATACGGTATGGCGCTTTCGCAACGGGTTGGGCTCCTGGTACTAAATCTATCTGGAATTCTATCTCTCGCTCCGGTGGCAACCCCGGAAGATCCTCTGGGAATACTTCTGGGTAGTCGCACACGATAGGAACATCTTTCATTTCTTTCGTCTCGGCCGTAGCGTTGACAACATACGCCAGGTAGGCACCGCACCCTCGCCTTAACAATCCCTCGGCTTTTATCATCGAAATGACGTTAAGCCCTGATCTTTCCTTATCACCATAAACCGTCACCACACTACCATCCAAGGACTTTAACCTTATTATCCTACTCTTACACACTATCTGAGCATCGCACTCAGACAACCAATCCATTCCCAAAACCACATCGAACCCTCCTAAGGTCATAACATACAAAGTAACAGGGAACTCGTGTCCCTCTAACTCTATCTTAGCGTTCTTAACCATTTTTATTATTTTAACCGAGGCGTCACTAGTAGTTTCTACTATAAAGGTTTCAGACACTCGGATACATTTCATTTTAGCTAATTTAGTAAATGGCATGGCAACAAAACTTTTGTTTGCACCCGAATCGAACAATACAGAAGCGGAAATACCGTTTACTAGAAACGTACATGTGACGACATCGGGAATCTGCTTGGCTTGTTCTTGAGTCAGCATGTAGGCCGTGGTTCTTGGCCTAGCTTGATCGGCATCCTTCTTCCCACTACCTCCAGCTTCACCCTCGGTGCATTCTCTAGCAAAATGGCCCGTCTTACCACACTTATAACATGCTGACTTGGCGGTACAATCTGGGGCAAAATGTCCCACTTTTCCACACTTATAACAGGCATTCGACCCTAGCCTGCACTCTCCTCCATGAGTCTTACCACACTTTTGGCACACATCGGATCCTTTACCCCACTTGCACTCACCACCGTGCATTTTACCACACGTCTTGCACGGTCTCTTCTCCCACACTTTTTGCTTCTTTTCCTTGGAGTTCCACAACTGGGTACCGGGTCGTTTGACATTGACCCATTTTTTATCTTTCTTCTCTTCTTCTACCACAATATCATCCGCAGCCAGGTCTGCATAAACCATCTCTGCGAGTTCGACAGTAGAGTCAAAAGTAGCAGGTTTACTCGTCCTGACTAGCATGCGGACTTTTTGTGGCAATCCTCTCACATAGCACTTGATTCTTTTAGCCTCAGTGTTGACCATATCGGGTACCAACCTGGACATTCGGTTGAACTCGGCGGTATACTCACGATGTGTCATCGCTCCAGCTTTCAAGTTCAGGAACTTCATCTCCGCCCTCTCAACCTTGGCGTCCGCACAGAATTTCTTCATAACCAGTTCTTTCAGATCCTCCCACCTCATAGCATTGATTTCCTCTCGACTCCTTCTCTGCTCAATCGATTCCCACCAATACATTGCCTCATCTTCAAACGATTGAGTGGCATAACCGACAGCTTGATCGGGATGACACTCGCTAATGCGGATGATTTTATCCATGGCGGTTATCCATTGAAGAGTAGCGATTGCATCTCCCAACCCAGTCAATTTCGGCGGGTCACAACCCTTAAAGGACTTATAGTTGCAACCACCTCGGCCTCTCTTCCTATCGTCAGCTTTCACTGACTTAACCACACTCGAGGTCTCCCTCTCCCCTTCATCATCCTTCTTACCATCACCACCTGCTCCTCCAGCAGTTCTTTCACGGCTTCCACCAGACCCTTCAGGGTTAATATTCTTTACAGCAGTGGCTACCGCTTGGACAATAGCTGCCTGAATTGCGGGATCCAGTTGAAACCCTTCGTTGTTGTTCGGGTCTCTTCTAGCTGCGCTTCCTTCATCTCCGGTGTTGGAAGCGGTCTCAACCGAAGTGTAAGGCCCCGTTACCGGTAGCCCTACTTTCGTGTTGGATTTACTCATAAACACAGTTCTAAATATCAGAGTTAATTAAAACTTTCGCGGAATATAAAAGCTTTCATAAAACATTTCATAACAAAACATGTCTTGCCTTAAAACATCATTTTGTCTTTCAAAATAAACGAAACATTAAACTTAAACGTCTTGAGTCTTCTGATGCCAGCCTCTTATTCAGTGCCACATGTCTCCTCAAGCGAGCTGCCTCATCCTACTCACCTGCGTGCATACTAAAAGTCAGCTACGCTGAGCGAGTTCTAGTTAAACATACACTATACAATACACATAAACTTATATTCTTTCATTCACACTTTCATACTTTCATACTTTCTTTACATACATAATCATACGTTTTAAAGAGCCTTTCGCCCTATAACCTCACAGATATTATAAGGGTCTGGTCCCTAACATCACAGATATTATAAGGGTCTGGTCCCTAACATCACAGATATTATAGATTGTCTGTCTGCACAAGCCCGGAAATCATCAGTCAAGGGGGAGTCTGTTAGTGCACGGTTTTATGACTGGTGATTTGCAGTTAAAGTATTCAAGATCAAATTATTCGATAGCTACGGAAAAGAGGGTGTCTGTTAGTGCACAGTTTTGGTGTCCGTAGCGATCGAATAACTTATAGATAGTGTAGTATGTGCATTAATGTAAAATGGCCCATTCTCTATGGATTGTATAGCAAATGAGGTCCATTAGTTAGTTAACTATATTATTCGTTAAGTTATAAGCCCATTCGTTATGAAAGCATAACGAATGGTGTCTAATTCGTTACTACAGTGTAACGAATTAGACTAACTTAACGAATGGGAGTGTGTGCCTATAAATAGGCAGATCCATGCTCATTTGAGAGGGTGTACATAGTGTGAGAGAGATGTATCAAAACCTGGAATAAAATAGTTAAGAAAATAAACGGAATGGCATGGATCAATAAAATCATCATGATCACTCGGATGCTTCATCGACCTAGCAACATCATAAGTAACATTCCCATCACCAACCCGAAGCGTGATCATCCCGTTATACACATCAGTAAGGCCATTCTCCATTCGTAAAAACGACCGACCAAGAATAATGGGCACCCTCTCGTCGGCCTCCATATCTAGTACCACAAAATCCACCGGGAACACGAACTTATCAACTTTCACTAGTAAATTTTCAATAATACCTCGCGGGTACTTAACCGAACGATCTGGCAATGAAAACGACATGCGAGTCGGTGTAAGCTTGCCTAACTCCAACTTTTCGTACAGGGAATATTGCATAAGATTAATACTAGCACCCAAATTCTCCAACGATTGACTCATCATATCACTACCAAACAGACATGGAATCGTAAACACACCTGGATAGATGAAACCTCGTTAGGAGGAATAGATGAAACCTCTCCCAGACGATATTTTCTCTTTAGCAAGTCTTTCAAGAATTTTGCACACTTTGGCATATGTTGGAGAGCTTCAATGAACGGAATATTAATCTTCAACTGTCGGAAAATATTAAGAAAATGCTTGTACTCCATTGGATATAGGATGTGAGCATGATCAATGATGTGTGACGGCCAGACTTCAACCGGCTTCTTCTCGACTTGTGGCTCAATAATTGGTGCATTACCTTGTATCTTACCCAGAACCTCCATCTCGATCTCTTCATCAAACACTTTCTCATCTTCAACTTCAACTCTTTCTTTATTTACCTCGAGACCCAAAACCCTTCCGCTACGAGTAGTAATTTCTTTTAATTGATCGACCAGATTTGGCTGAGTAGTACCATAAAATTTTCCCTGAGGCCTTTCATCGAGACGCCGAGCAATATCACCAACATACCTCTGAAGGTCAAGTAATGATGACTGGTGATTCTTCAACAATAGATCATGTTCGGCGAAAGAATCTGATTGGCTTGATCTCTGAGAAGAATTTGTTGCATTATCTCTTCGAATCTTCCCATGCCACCACTTAAATCTTTCCCATTACCTAAACTTACATTAGAACTCCCTCTATTATTCTAACATTGCCCCACGTGAAAAGCAACTTGAAACCCAGGTGGTGCGCCAAAAGGATGCCAGTTTGAATTTCCTTGATTCGGGTTCTTGTAGTGTTCCAATTTGGATTGTTGTAATTATAACTGTTGGAAAACATGTTCTGACCAGCAACAAAGTACACCTCTTGATTCATCAACGGGCACTCCAAAGTACCATGTCCACCCCTGCATAACTCACACTTATCAACTTTGGTCTTGAGTTCCTTCACCTCTCTAGTCAACGATTCTAAAGTAACAGCCACACTAGTGTCCAGATTTACATGGTGCACGCCTCGAGCAGATGTGTAACATCCTAAATTTTACAATATTAAATAAAGAAAGATTTCGTTGAATGGTCCGGCACTTAATAATATTAGCTAATATTAAACAAGAACGGATCATGGACTTAGATTAATTAAGATAGATTAAGGGTAATGGGCCTTAGGTCCATGGGCTTTAAGGGATATAAATATCCCCTTAAACCATCCTAAAACCCTAACTATCATTTCCATCTTTCATAAATCTATACACACACATACACTACACCTCATACGGCCGAGAGAGAGGGAGCGGATTCGAGTCCAAAAATCAAGCCGACCACTATTAGATCTTCAATATACGAGATAACCAAGCAAACCGCGACCACACCGAACGTATAAAAGGTATGTTTTGATCCTAAAGATTTCGTTTTTATAAACGTTTAGTCTTGAAACTTAGAACGAGAGTAGATCGGGTATAAACGAAACATAAAGTTGTAAACTTGATGATAAATACGAGTGTAATGAACCCGAAAATGGAAACGGCTCGGTTAATGAACCCTTAACATTAGTATTGAACATTTTTACCATAAAGGTCTAAACTTTGCGTCATTCCGGGCTAAGTTTTATCCAAAAACAACCATAGGAATGATTGCGGGTTAGTCAAATACCATACCCATGGATTTCTCGGTAAAACGATGATGATTTTGGGGATTTAGGATGAACAGTGGCGGCTGCTGCACAACTTCACCTGCAGGCGAACTTCGCCTGCAAGCAAGTTCGCCTAATTGATAACTTCGCCTAAGGCTAAGTTCGCCTAACTGACAACTTCACCTAAGGCTAAGTTCGCCTAATTGATAACTTCGCCTAAGGCTAAGTTCGCCTAACTGATAACTTCGCCTAAGGCTAAGTTCGCCTAATTGATAACTTCGCCTGGCATAAGTTCGCCCTTGACAACTTCGCCTGGCATAAGTTCGCTTAAGGTGTAACTTCGCCAAGTTAACTTCGCCTGATGATAAGTTCGCTTAACACTAAGTTCGCTTACAGTAAGTTCGCTTAATGTTAAGCTCGCTTATTGTTAAGATCGCTTAATGATAAGTTCGCTAGAATTAGCAAATTAGCAAATCAGCTCGACCCCAGCCAGGGGCTCTGCCCCTTGGACCCTGCCAGGGGCTGCCGCCCCTAGACCCCGCTGCCAGGGGCGCTGCCCCCAGACCCCCGTTCGTTGTGGGTTATATAAAGATAGAAATACAACATGAGTAGTAGTAGTTAATTGATACATGTAAATATTATACAGTTAGCCGTGCACAGCTCAAGAAGGGAATAACGATTAACGGAGAGCGTAACAGGATTCAGGTGAGTTTCTAGCCCCATTTATGTGTTATGTTTTCGGGGCTGTGTGCATACTCAATATGTTTGTTAATACGCTTATCCTAAGAGATAAGTGTATGCCTTATGTGAATAATGTGAAATGTATGAATGATTGCTTGATGGTACGTGAACGATCTTCGGATATTGCACGTACTGTCAGGTTGTAACGCTATGTATAAGGTAAGTATGATATGTATGCTTATGTGTATGAATATGATAAAGTTAATAAAAGATGGAAAGGATGGTTGTATGGTTGTATGGTTACGAAGAGGGTATCGGGCCCTAATAATACTCGAGGTATGATGTATGGTTGTATCGTAACGAGGAGGGAATCGAACCCTACTAATATTCGAGAACTAGGGAACCGAACCCTACTAATATTCGAGGAAAGAGGGTACCGAGCCCTAATAATACTCGAGGAAAGAGGGTACCGAGCCCTAATAATACTCGAGGAAAGAGGGTACCGAGCCCTAATAATACTCGAGGAAGGAGGGTACCGAGCCCTAATAATACTCGAGGAATGTAGGGCGTAATGCTCTTTATAACGTAAGATATGAAAGCAAGTTAATACAAAAAGAAAGTATGAAAGTATGAATGAAAGAATATAAGTTTATGTGTATTGTATAATGTATGATTAACTAGAACTCACTCAGCGTAGCTGACTTTTAGTATGCACGCAGGTGAGTAGGATGAGGCAGCTCGCTTGAGGAGACACGTGGCACTGAATAAGAGGCTGGCATCGGAAGACTCAAGACGTTTAAGTCTAATGTTTGTTTATTTGAAAGACAAAATGATGTTTTAAGACAAGATGTGTTTTGTAATGAAATGTTTTATGAAAGCTTTTATATTCCGCGAATGTTTTAATTAACTCTGATATTTAGAACTGCGTTTATGAGTAAATCCAACACGAAAGTAGGGCTACCGGTAACGGGGCCTTACAAGATGAGGGTGTACTAGTGAAGCAAATGGAATTCCCGTGATGTTGCCTTTTTGCGTATTCTGATTGAGCAAAACTTTCAAACATCTCATTACACTCTGTGGCATTCTTCCTATCCATCAGATTACCACCCGTAGTAGTGTCGAAACGGGTTTGCGTCTCATAATTCAGCCCATTATAAAATTTCTCAACAAGAGCCCATGGTGTGAGACTTATCTGTGTACAACGAGATAGTAAATTCTGAAAACGCTCCCAAGTCTGATAATAATGTTCATCCGGCTCCATGTGAAAGGAGTGGATCTGATCACGAAGGTGAGATGCTTTAGCAGGCAGGAAATACTTCTTGATGAATGCTGAACGAAACGCCTCCCAAGTAGTGAGTGTTCTTGCTGGTCGACTGTTGAGCCAAAGAGTTTCCCGTCCAACAAGTGAAAATGGAAATAAATGTTAGAAAATAGTATCTTCAGTAGCACTTGTAAATTAAAAGTCTTAAGAACAAGGTGAGCCGGTTAATGTGTGTTGGTGCATCTTCTTCATCACGCCCATGAAATTGGTTAGCTTGGGTGAGAGAATTCGTGACGTATAATGGAATTGTCCTTGAATTCGGGTTGTCGATCTTGGGAGTAATGATGGACGAATGGTTTCCGTGAAACCATCAAAAGCTTGCGTGGCAACCATATGATGGAATTTTCCCACCCATTCTTTCAACTAAAACATCATAAGGAAGAACCATGTTTAACCACGTATCACCGTGAATTCAGTTAAGATTTAAGGGTGTGATCGTCACATGACCACATTTGATACAATGAGGGTAGTAGATTCGGGTACGTTTGGTGTGTTATGATTTGGCTTAAAAAGTTCCACACCCTCACCAAACACTCCTAGGAAGGCAACCGGGTCTCGTGGTTGATTGAGATTTATGCGCGTTGCACTTCCTTAGGCTCGCAAGCCTTAGTTTCAAGGGTTCGGTGAACAATTATGTCCCTCTTACAGTTTACTAAATATCTATCACACGAATCATCCTCAAGGAGTGGGGAATGAAAAGGTGGGATTTCTGATGTGCTAAAAGTATTTCAATAAAAACATTCTAATCTAGACACTAAGTAATAAATTCTAGACTATTAAAACTTATACTACTGACGGCAAGTGTACCGGTCGACTCTAGTATAGTTTAGTAAGTCCGGATATCGAACTCATAGACTCTTTATATTACGTAAATTAACTAATTAGACTTAACTGACTGACATGATATTTATTTATTATTATTAAATGGGGATTTTAATTTAACTAATAAAATCAACTAATTAAGAAAAGACATAATAAACCACAAGAAGAATAAGTTTAACTGCCTCAGATGATGATGAAAAACCACCTAGGCTGGAATCCCCAAAGTTTCAGTTATCAAATAGTTGGAAAATAATAGTAATGAAACTTAGATCGTAAAATAGACACTTAAAAGAAAACCCGAACATGACCCCTGGTGGTTGTAGGGTATTTTTTCAGGTTAACGTTAGGGGTGTTTAAATAGTGAAACAAGCCCTAAACCTGACCAAAAATCAGAACTTTCTGGAATAATAGGGTCTAGGCTCTGTGCTTCATATGGGGGCCGGTCCGACCATTTCTTCTTTCGGATCCTTTCCTGACGCGTTCCGGCTTCTCATTTAGGCTTATTTTGACTTGTTTTTCGCCCTTTTCAACTACGATCATCTTCCGGAACCTACCAAGCACAATTATGTTAGTAGTATACATATATTAACAAAAAACGAACAAAAACTATTAATATATTATATAATATATACAAAGAATATATATATATATATACCGTTATATCATTTTCTTAAGGAATTTCCTGATTAAAAATTGTCTTAAAGTTTAAAAAATAATTTTGAGAGTTAGGCATAGCCTCATATTAAGTGTGTCCTTTTGTGTACAAGAATAATATTAAATCATTAAATAATAATTAAGCTACTGCAATCAATAATTTAATTCAGGGTGCAAACACGTAAAGGAATATCATGTATAGGGACCCTAAGCATGCTACTGGGTCGTTAAAATCTAACCACCTATCTTATAGCCTTCGGATCTGATACCAATCTGTCACACCCTAACCAAAGGCGGCGGAAAATGTAAGGGCGTAACGTATTGATTAGACAGTAGCTCAAAAGACACTAATTAAAGCGACAATAATTAATTTTTTATTAACATTAACAATTACACAATTTCAATAATAAGAAACAATTACATCATGGTTTTGTATTTTGAATGATATTGATGTGTGTGTGTATGGTATAAAATATAAAAGGATGGAATGAGTTGCTTTTGCACAAGATCGTGTTTTAAATTTATAAAAGTGATTTCTACAAAGACTAAACACACACAAAATAGGCAAGTGTACCTATCATATATGTAGAATAGTATTGGTAAGAACCAAGTATCGATCCGTGGACACACAGGTTTCTAATAATAAATCGTTGTTTTGATTTAATCGGAGGTTTTAATCATTTTGGGGTAAATTTTGAACTTTTTATAAAATGTAAATACTTATATATATTATATAGGTGACCAAGACAAGAGATTCTAAACGAGTTGTTCAATTATGCGAAGGTTACCATCTAAGATCAAGAATCCACTCCCATTTAGCATTGATAATTGATATATAAACATGTGGTAGACTTTCCGTAATAATATATGATAGATAGCTCCTTAAGCCTTAAGTGAGCATTTTTGGCACGAAGGAGGTAACATGCGCATTTTAAAGTCCATCCTTTCTTAATGTCATGCCACCTCAATAATGTCAATTTAAATTGGCAAGTAGTTTCGTAAAGTAGAAAGATTAGGATTGACTTCGATTTCTCAAATACCAATTCTAACAACTTCGGGTGGTTGTAGTTAACTCACACAACCTCCCCTTGGTTGATTTATGTAGGTTATAATTACACATTCCGTTAACATATGACTTCTTTAACTAATTTGATATCCTAAGCAAAGCCAATTTCGGATTACCAAGGTTTAGAGAAATACATCATAACTTATATCTCATCATTTCTAAGTACAATATAAGGATCCATGTTTCGATAATGTATCAAAGTATTTCTATTTTTCAAGAACATGAATCGATCATGAACGATTTCCAATGGGATTGACAATCACCAACTTTGAATTAGTGATTTAATATGGTGAAACATTTCTCATCAAAAGATAATTGTAATATAACCATGTACTTTACTAGACTAACCCACATGTTTTATATAATCGTCAAGCAAAACAAAGCTTCTTCATAGATATTAGATGGTGGATGGAGTTTAGCTCATAATGAGCATTATTATGAACATTAGGATGGATGATAATAACAAACACATGATTAAACTAGAACAATCTAACCAAATGTTGATGAATCTTCCTTCTTAATGATGATGGTGGATGGATGATGATGATGATGATTGATGGTGATGACCTCTAAGCCTTCAAACTCTTCACTAGATCTTCAATGTGAGTGTTAGTGTGTGTTTTTATAAGTGAAAACCGGATAGAACTCTCTTCAAGGCACACCAAATGAGTGCAACATGAGCCACTATTTATAGGCAATCTGAAGTGAGAAGCACGGCCCCGTGCTTACGTAGGCACGCCCCCGTGTTTTTTAGTGACATGTGCTATTTCTTTTTGTCGTTTCTGAAAGGTAAGCACGGCCCCGTGCTTTCTGAGGCACGCCCCCGTGCTTTTTAGTGACATGTGCTAATTCTTTTTGTCGTTTCTTAAAGGTAAGCACGGCCCCGTGCTTCCAAAAGCACAGCCCGGTGTTTCCTGAAAGCACAGCCCCGTGTTTCCAAAAGCACAGCCCCATGTTTCCTAAAGCACAGCCCCATGTTTCCTGAAGCACAGCCCCATGTTTTGCTGTTTTCTTTGGTTTTTCTTTGGCTTTTCATTTGTTTCTTCGTTTGAGGCTTGGATTCACCTGAAAATACATTTTAACATGATAAGTAGTTATTTTAACTATATTATACGATAGAAGTTGCAGTTTTTAGAGATTATTTGATGCTAAAAAGATGTATATTTTTATATATATCAAACATCCCCACACTTGAACCTTGCTTGTCCTCAAGCAAGCTACTTATAAATATTTTCTAAAAATAGCAAGTCAGGACCATAGCTTAAACATCCCCTAAAAGAGTTCCAAGAAAAAGGGAACAAAATAACCAATCTTAAATCATAGGAATATATGTAGTGATATATAAAAAGGTGATTTTGTTTTTATGAGTTTCCGTTTATGCAAAACGTCACGTTCTCACAATGTTCACTCACACTCGGTTTTATATCTGATCATACCTGTGATGTATGTATGTGAACACTCTTAGTCAAAATGCAACCTGTGAAAAATAAGCTTGTAGCAATTTTAAATCTCCACCTTTGTGAAGGGTTACATAGATTAGAAGGTAATATGGGTTGGTTTTGTGTGAGTAGAGATTTGGTATTTGGTGGTGGTTCAAGGGTTTTAGGGTAATGAAGATGGTAAATACAACTTCTGCTGATTGTCGGGAGTCTAAAGATGTCTTCGACGGTTAGCTCCTTTCTCCCGATTGCTATTTTGGTATATTCATGTTGAGACTGAGTTTGACTTTTTCTACATCTTCCTTCGTGAGACCAGTTTCCGCATCCTAAACATCGTTCGTATTCTTTTGCTCTTCTTTTCATTGCGCTTTTAGAAAATCCACAAAATGGTGGCCTTTGTTCGTCTTGGCGCCACTTTTTCATCACCTCATTTCTAAAGAGAAAGATTCTCTTCCTAAATTCTAGAGGCAACCTAGGTTTTGTGAAATGTATGCAGCAAAGGAAATTGAAATCGAAAGAATGCAGTTCCAGCTCTTTAGGGTCTGCCGGTAAAAGACCGGTGTTGTATTTTACCGGTGAGAGGGATAAAGTGGTATGGTAAGGTTTTGTAAGGTTTTTGGTTTTGTGATTTGAAGAATGGTTCGATGGGATTATGACAATATTACCTTCTTCCTTATACAACGCTTCGTGCGGTCTTGAAATGAATAATTGCGCCAAGTTCTAAATCACACGAAACATGTGACTCACTCAAAGCTTCCGAAAAAATATTTATATGGCATGAGGTTTATCTCACAGTAACGGAGGAATTGGGTATAAACGCCATATTTTGCATAAATTTCTTCTCAATATTACAAAACTTCTTTTTAGTTTTTCACTTTTTTGGTTATAATAGATTTGCAGTTGGTTATTTGCAAAAAAATTTCTTGGATATGCTTTTGGTTTTGTTATAAAAAATAGTCTTTGTTTGCTACAAAAATTTAGTTTATTATAGAATCTTTATAATTAGTTGAGCAAGCAATTGGTCAAGTAATTCCCCTCCCCACACTTGAATCTCACATTGTCCTCAATGTGAAAAGATTCATATAAAGATTCATGATAAAATTCATATGAAGTATGGTGGGTAAAATGGAAAGGAACTTCCCTACGGGCTAACAAAATTACGACAGAGCGTCCCCTGTTTTTCGTCCGTTTTCCTGTAGTGTACCTAAATAATAAAACTGCAAACAACCAACAAACATTCAAAGCATAATAATACTGAAAATTATTATTGTTAGTTTTATTTATTTTTATTTTCATTTACAATGCTGAGTTTAATCAGGGTCCTGGCCAGACCCTACTCCCAATTTGTTCATTAGTTATGGTGGAGGATTAATACCTTCGAGACGGTCTCGAATGGTCCATCGATGTATGGTTTTAATCGATGTCTATTAACTTTGAACTTGTGACCATCATAATTTGAAATCTCAACTGCCCCATAGTCAAAAACTGATTCAACTATGTGTGGGCCTGTCCAACGAGATTTCAATTTTCCTGGGAAAAGACGTAAACGTGTGTTATATAATAGTACACGGTCGCCAACTTGAAATTTCTTGTTTCCTTTTAAATGGGCGTCGTGTAAACGTTTAGTCTTTTCTTTGTAAGACCAGGAATTTTCATATGCCAGTGTTCTTAGTTCTTCAAGCTCGTGAATTTGATCTTCTCGGTTTGTACCGACGGACATTAGATCAAAATTCACTGTTCTCAGAGCCCAATACGCTTTGTGTTTTAGTTCTACGGGTATATGACATGCCTTCCCATAAACAAGTTTGAATGGCGTTGTTCCTATAGGGGTTTTGTATGCCGTCCTGAGGGCCCACAAAGCGTCATCTAACTTTTCTGCCCAATTTTTGCGATTCATTCCTACAGTTCTTTCTAAAATCCTTTTAATTCCTCGATTCGAGACCTCCACCTGCCCACTAGTCTAAGGGTGATATGGTGTTGCCAGTCGGTGGTGAACCCCATATCGTGCTAAGACTTTGTCCATTAGAGCGTTACAGAAGTGGGTACCTCTGTCGATGATTAGGGCTTTTGGAGTACCGAATCGTGAAAATAACGTTTTCAGAAATCGTACAACTACTCGAGCATCGTTAGTGGGAAGAGCTTGTGCTTCTACCCATTTAGACATGTAGTCGACTGCTACAAGGATGTACTTATTTTCGAATGAGTTAGGAAATGGGCCCATGAAATCTATTCCCCATACATCAAAGACCTCACAAAATTGAATGTCTTTTTGAGCCATCTCATTTTTTGCTGAGATGTTTCCGGCTCTTTGACAAGCATCGCATGCTTGGATCAAAACATGTGTGTCTTTATATATGGTGGGCCAGAAAAATCCTGCATCAAACACTTTTCTGACCCTGGTGGTTGTACTGTGGTGTCCCCCAGTAGGTCCTTCATGGTAGTATTTGAGAATATCTAAGGCTTCCTTTCCTGATACACACCTACGAACTACCTGATTGGCGCCTATCCTAAACAAGTAAGTGTCTTCCCATAAGTAGAACTTAAGGTCGGAGAAGAATTTCTTCCGATGTTGATGAGTGAGCCCTTTCTTAAGATTCTACATGCTAAATAGTTCTCGAAATCAGCAAACCAAGGACTTTCATCTTCCTCCTGCATGATTGCTTGGATATGCATAAGAACATCATGTGGAAAATTATCATTGATAATTTCCTCATGGTGTCCTTTTGAAGCTGGGCATTCTAAGCGTGAAAGATGGTCTGCGGCTACATTTTCTGCTCATTTTTTGTCCTTAACTTTAATGTCGAATTCTTTGAGTAGTAGAATCCATCGGATGAGTCTAGGTTTTGCATCTTGTTTGTTGAAGACGTATCTTATGGCGGCATGGTCGGTGTAAACTATGGTTTTGAAAAGAACTAGGTAGGATCTAAATTTTTCAAAGGCAAAAACTACTGCTAGTAACTCTTTTTCTGTTGTGGTGTAATTCTCTTGTGCATCGTTAAGAGTTTTACTGGCATAGTAAATTGGGTGAAAGTGTTTTTCTTTGCTTTGTCCGAGTACGGCTCCAACTGCAAAGTCACTTGCATCGCACATGATTTCGAATAGAAGGGTCCAATCAGGTGTAGTCATGATTGGTGCGTTGACAAGTTTGTCTTTTAATATGTTGAATGATTCAACACATTCTTCAGAGAAGACGAATGGTGTGTCTTTCTCCAGAAGTTTGGTCATAGGTCTAGAAATTTTGGAGAAGTCTTTTATGAAGCGGCGGTAGAAGCCTGCGTGACCTAAAAAACTTCTAATGGCTCTGACTGAAGTTGGTGGTGGAAGTTTGGATATGGTTTCTATTTTGGCTCTATCAACTTCTAGTCCATCTTGGGATATCTTGTGACCTAGAACGATGTCTTCTTTGACCATAAAATGGCATTTTTCCCAGTTGAGTACTAATTTTACTTCTTCACACCTAGCCAACATTTTGTCTAGGTATTTCAGACAATGATCGAAGGAGTCTCCAAAGACTGAGAAGTCGTCCATGAAAACTTCCATAGAGTGTTAAATCATTTCATGAAATATGGCCACCATGCAACGTTGGAAGGTGGCTGGAGCATTACATAATCCAAATGGCATTCTTCGGTAGGCGAAGGTTCCATACGGACGTGTAAAGGTGGTTTTCTCCTGATCCTCAGGAGCGATGGGAATTTGAAAGTATCCGGAGAATCCATCAAGAAAACAGTAGAACTTTTTTCCAGATAATCGCTCAAGAATTTGGTCGATAAAAGGAAGTGGAAAATGATCTTTTCTTATGGCGTTATTAAGCTTTCGGTAGTCAATGCAAAGTCGCCAGCCTGTGATGGTTCTCATTGGTATCAGCTCGTCTTTCTCGTTCATTACGACCGTCATTCCTCCCTTCTTGGGTACTACTTGAACTGGATTTACCCAAGGTGAATCCGAGATTGGGTAGATTAATCCAGCATCAAGCAGTTTGATTACTTCCTTCTTCACCACATCTTGCATGTTGGGATTAAGACGTCTTTGATGTTGGACCACAGGTTTGTAGGCTTCCTCTATGAGAATTTTGTGAGTACAAAAGGAGAGACCGATGCCCTTGATATCCATGATTTTCCATGCGATAACATTCTTATGGTTTTTGAGAACCTTAAGAAGTTCGTCTTTCTCTTCTTTAGAAAGGTGAGATGAAATAATTACTGGGAGTTGAGAGTCTTTTTCCAGAAAGGCGTATTCGAGTGGTTTGGTAGTTCTTTTAATTCTAAGGCTGGTGATTCTTTCATTGATGGTTTTGATTTTTCATTGCATTCAGTGATCTCATATACTATTTATGATGTTTCCTGATAGTTATTCACAGTATTGAGATTATCGTCTTCTAAAATGGGTTTGGTAATAGTGTCAGTTATGATTTATGTTTCTAATGAGGTATTAAGGGAAGATTTACGCATATAGCAACTCATGATAGAATCGATGATGTCAACACAGTATAACGTGTCATCATGATGTTGCGGATATTGCATAGATTTTCCTATGTCAAAAGTGATTGCCTCGTCATTGACCCTGAGAGTGAGTTTGCCGGTGCAAACATCAATAATAACCTTTGCGGTGGCTAAAAAGGGTCTTCCTAAAATTAGAGGTACACTTTTGTCTTCCTTTATGTCTAGAATCACAAAATATACTGGGAAAACAAATTTGTCAATTTTGACAAGCATGTTTTCAACAATGCCCCGAGGATATTTAACGGATCGGTCAGCTAACTAAATGCTCATGCATGTGGGCTTTGGTTCTCCTATTCCTAGTTTTGCAAAAACCGCATAAGGCATTAAATTAATACTAGCTCCTAGGTCAGCCAGGGCATTGCTAACAAACAAATTTCCTATGAGACATGGGATAGTAAAACTCCCTGGATCGGTTATTTTTGGCGCCAGCTTGCTTTGAAGGACAGCTGAACATTCTTTACTCAAGGTGACATGCGAGAGCTCCTCAAGCTTCCTTTTGTTGGTCAGCACTTCTTTGAGAAACTTTGCATAGTTCGGCATTTGAGCAATGGCTTCGACGAAAGGATGTTGATGTGGAGTTGTTTGAAGAGTTCTAAAAACTTCCCGTACCGAGCTTCCAATCTCTCCTGTTTCAGCCGTCCAGGGTATGGAATAGGTGGAACATAAGTTAGCACTGGTTCCTTGGGTTGTACGGTGCCCGTTGGAATCAGTGTTTCTTGTGGCTTGTTAGCGGCTTCCTTTTCCGTGACTGGTTCTGAAGTTGGTGAGGCAACAGTCGTTGTACCGCTTCTGAGTGTAACAGCGTTAGCTGCTGCATTCGGGTTAGTGTTTGTGTTGCTTGGAAGAGCGTCGGGTGGTCTTTCTGATAATTGTCGGACAATTTGCCCGATCTGAGTTTCTAGATACCGCAATGATGCTTGTTGACTTTTGAGGTCGGCTTCTTGTTTTAACAATACTCCGCTGATATCAACAGCTCTTGAGTCGGCCTTCTTCTCTGCTTCATTTGTTTTGGTTAGAAGTTGGATTAACATCTCTTCGATCTTTGAGTAGCTCGGGTTTTGATGGCTACTAGAACTTTGATCTTGGAATTGAGGTTTAGGCTGGAAGGGTTGATTCATCGGTCTCTTTTCGAATCCGGGTAAGGTTTGAGTGTTACCTCCGTCTTTCCAGCTGAAATTCGGGTGGTTTCTCCATCCTGGATTGTAGTTATTGCTGAAAGCGTTGTTCTGTCGAGCGATGAAATCGAATTCTTCCATGGCCACGATGACTTGTTTACTGTCACTCGTCTTATGATTCCCTCCACATGTGTCACAGGTGAGTCTGGGTTTTGATAGCTCGGCTTGAAGTTGTTCGAATTTTTTAGAAAGGGCTTCAAGCTGTGCTATGACAAGAGTGTTGGAATCAACGTGGTGTATTCCTTTATGGGTAGGTGTAGATCTTGGTGGGTTGTATGCGAAACTCTTCTTTGCGGCCTTCTCCAGGACTTCAAATGCTTCGTTAGGTGATTTAGATCTCAGGTCTCCACCAGCGATCTGGTCAATGGCCTGTTTATTTTGACTGATTCGTCAAAGAAAGTTTGAACTTGTAACCATACGCTCATTCCATGGTGTGTACATCTTCTTAGAAGACTTTTGTATCTTTCCCATGCTGCATGTAACGATTCATCATCATCGGTCCGGAATCCGGTAATGCTGGCTCGGTATTTGGCAGTTTTATCGGGCATAAAATATTTGAGGAGAAACTGTTCAACCATCTGGTCCAAAGTGGTGATGGAACCAGAGGAAATAGATTCTATCCATTCTAGGGCTTGACCCCTTAGAGAGAAAGGAAAGAGATTAAGCTTGATTTGATCGTCCGAACAGTTTTGAATTTTAAAGGTTCCGCAGATTCGTAGGAATCGAGATATGTGAGAAAGAGGGTCTTCGTCGAGGAGACCATGAAATTGAACTGAATTTTCCACCATATGAATGGTACTTGATTTGATTTCGAAATTTTCGGTGATTTCGGGTGGAGCCACTCCATTGTCGTAGCTTTCAAGAGTTGGCTTGGCATACTGGCTCATGTTCGGCTCATTGTTCTGGGCCGCCATCATTTCTTCGGTTTGATTTTCTCCTGATGTGGTGACGTCTACTGATTCGTCTTTGATTGCTTCGGCGGTTTCTGCAGTCCGTTTACATGCTCGTCGACGAAAGAGTCGTTCCGGTTCAGAAATTGCAGAAACAAGCTCAAGCTCAAAAGTAGAGGACATACATGGGACTAAATCAAAATTAAACACTAAAGTAAAAGTTAGCTAAAGTTAAACTAAAGGTTAGTCTAAGTTAAACTACAAATGAGGCTAAGCTATTCTAAACTAAACTGATGTCTAAATTAATTAAGCTAAAGTAAAGGTAAAATAAAGGTAAAAAGTAGGCCAGGCGTAAAATTATATAGTTTAGTATTTTAAAAAAAAATAAAGATAAAATAATATAGAAGTTAAAAATTTGTACAATTATAGACAGTGATTAAATTAAAACTTGGATCGTTCTTAGAAACGTACCGTGTCCCCGACAACGGCGCCAAAAACTTGATGCGTGCGTGCGTATGGTATAAAATATAAAAGGATGGAATGAGTTGCTTTTGCACAAGATCGTGTTTTAAATTTATAAAAGTGATTTCTACAAAGACTAAACACACACCAAAAAGGCAAGTGTACATATCGTATATGCAGAATAGTATTGGTAAGAAACAAGTATCGATCCGTGGACACACAGGTTTCTAATAATAAATCGTTGTTTTGATTTAATAGGAGGTTTTAATCATTTTGGGGTAAATTTTGGACTTTTTATAAAATGTAAATACTTATATATAATATATAGATGACCAAGACAAGAGATTCTAAACGAGTTGTTCAATTATGCGAAGGTTACCATCTAAGATCAAGAATCCACTCCCATTTAGCATTAATAATTGATATATAAACATGTGGTAGACTTGCCGTAATAATATATGATAGATAGCTCCTTAAGCCTTAAGTGAGCACCTTTGGCACGAAGGAGGTAGCATGCGCATTTTAAAGTCCATCCTTCTCTGCTTCATTTGTTTTGGTTAGAAGTTGGATTAACATCTCTTCGATCTTTGAGTAGCTCGGGTTTTGATGGCTACTAGAACTTTGATCTTGGAATTGAGGTTTAGGCTGGAAGGGTTGATTCATCGGTCTCTTTTCGAATCCGGGTAAGGTTTGAGTGTTACCTCCGTCTTTCCAGCTTAAATTCTGGTGGTTTCTCCATCCTGGATTGTAGTTATTGCTGAAAGCGTTGTTCTGTCGAGCGATGAAATCGACTTCTTCCATGGCCATGATGACTTTTTTACAGTCACTCGTCTTATGATTCCCTCCACAGGTGTCACATGTGAGTCTGGTTTTTGATAGCTCGGCTTGAAGTTGTTCGAATTTTTTAGAAAGGGCTTCAAGCTGTGCTATGACAAGAGTGTTGGAATCAACGTGGTGTATTCCTTTATGGGTAGGTGTAGATCTTGGTGGGTTGTATGCGAAACTCTTCTTTGCGGCCTTCTCCAGGACTTCAAATGCTTCGTTAGGTGATTTAGATCTCAGGTCTCCACCAGCGATCTGGTCAATGGCCTGTTTATTTTGACTGATTCGTCAAAGAAAGTTTGAACTTGTAACCATACGCTCATTCCATGGTGTGTACATCTTCTTAGAAGACTTTTGTATCTTTCCCATGCTGCATGTAACGATTCATCATCATCGGTCCGGAATCCGGTAATGCTGGCTCGGTATTTGGCAGTTTTATCGGGCATAAAATATTTGAGGAGAAACTGTTCAACCATCTGGTCCCAAGTGGTGATGGAACCAGAGGAAATAGATTCTATCCATTCTAGGGCTTGACCCCTTAGAGAGAAAGGAAAGAGATTAAGCTTGATTTGATCTTCCGAACAGTTTTGAATTTTAAAGGTTCCGCAAATTCGTAGGAATCGAGATATGTGAGAAAGAGGGTCTTCGTCGAGGAGACCATGAAATTGAACTGAATTTTCCACCATATGAATGGTACTTGATTTGATTTCGAAATTTTCGGTGATTTCGGGTGGAGCCACTCCATTGTCGTAGCTTTCAAGAGTTGGCTTGGCATACTGGCTCATGTTCGGCTCATTGTTCTGGGCCGCCATCATTTCTTCGGTTTGATTTTCTCCTGATGTGGTGACGTCTACTGATTCGTCTTTGATTGCTTCGGCGGTTTCTGCAGTCCGTTTACATGCTCGTCGACGAAAGAGTCGTTCCGGTTCAGAAATTGCAGAAACAAGCTCAAGCTCAAAAGTAGAGGACATACATGGGACTAAATCAAAATTAAACACTAAAGTAAAAGTTAGCTAAAGTTAAACTAAAGGTTAGTCTAAGTTAAACTACAAATGAGGCTAAGCTATTCTAAACTAAACTGATGTCTAAATTAATTAAGCTAAAGTAAAGGTAAAATAAAGGAAAAAAGTAGGCCAGGCGTAAAATTATATAGTTTAGTATTTTAAAAAAAATAAAGATAAAATAATATAGAAGTTAAAAATTTGTACAATTATAGACTATGATTAAATTAAAACTTGGATCGTTCTTAGAAACATACCGTGTCCCCGGCAACGGCGCCAAAAACTTGATGCGTGCGTGCGTATGGTATAAAATATAAAAGGATGGAATGAGTTGCTTTTGCACAAGATCGTGTTTTAAATTTATAAAAGTGATTTCTACAAAGACTAAACACACACCAAAAAGGCAAGTGTACCAATCGTATATGTAGAATAGTATTGGTAAGAACCAAGTATCGATCCGTGGACACACAGGTTTCTAATAATAAATCGTTGTTTTGCTTTAATCAGAGGTTTTAATCATTTTGGGGTAAATTTTGAACTTTTTATAAAATGTAAATACTTATATATAATATATAGGTGACCAAGACAAGAGATTCTAAACGAGTTGTTCAATTATGCGAAGGTTACCATCTAAGATCAAGAATCCACTCCCATTTAGCATTGATAATTGAAATATAAACATGTGGTAGACTTGCCGTAATAATATATGATAGATAGCTCCTTAAGCCTTAAGTGAGCATATTTGGCATGAAGGAGGTAGCATGCGCATTTTAAAGTCCATCCTTTCTTAATGTCATGCCACCTCAATAATGTCAATTTAAGTTGGCAAGTAATTTCGTAAAGTAGAAAGATTAGGATTGACTTTGATTTCTCAAATACCAATTCTAACAACTTCGGGTGGTTGTAGTTAACTCACACAACCTCCCCTTGGTTGATTTATGTAGGTTATAATTACACATTCCGTTAACATATGACTTCTTTAACTAATTTGATATCCTAAGCAAAACCATTTTCGGATTACCAAGGTTTAGAGAAATACATCATAACTTATATCTCATCATTTCTAAGTACAATATAAGGATCCATGTTTCGATAATGTATCAAAGTATTTCTATTTTTCAAGAACATGAATCGATCATGAACGATTTCCAATGGGATTGACAATCACCAACTTTGAATTAGTGATTTAAGATGGTGAAACATTTCTCATCAAAAGATAATTGTAATATAACCATGTACTTTACTATACTAACCCACATGTTTTATATAATCATCAAGCAAAACAAAGCTTCTTCATAGATATTAGATGGTGGATGGAGTTTAGCTCATAATGAGCATTATTATGAACATTAGGGTGGATGATAATAACAAACCCATGATTAAACTAGAACAATCTAACCAAATGTGGATGAATCTTCCTTCTTAATGATGATGGTGGATGCATGATGATGATGATGATTGATGATGATGACCTCCAAGCCTTCAAACTCTTCATTAGATCTTCAATGTGAGTGTTAGTGTGTGTTTTTATAAGTGAAAACCGGATAGAACTCTCTTCAAGGCACACCAAATGAGTGCAACATGAGCCACTATTTATAGGCAATCTGAGTGAGAAGCACGGCCCCGTGCTTACGTAGGCACGCCCCCGTTCTTTTTAGTGACATGTGCTAATTCTTTTTGTCGTTTCTGAAAGGTAAGCACGGCCCCGTGCTTCCTGAGGCACGCCCCCGTGCTTTTTAGTGACATGTGCTAATTCTTTTTGTCGCTTCTGAAAGGTAAGCACGGCCCCGTGCTTCCAAAAGTACAGCCCCGTGTTTCCTGGAAGCACAGCCCCGTGTTTCCAAAAGCACAGCCCCATGTTTCCTGAAAGCACAGCCCCATGTTTCCTAAAGCACAGCCCCATGTTTCCTGAAGCACAGCCCCATGTTTTGCTGTTTTCTTTGGTTTTTCTTTGGCTTTTCATTCGTTTCTTCGTTTGAGGCTTGGATTCACCTGAAAATACATTTTAACATGATAAGTAGTTATTTTAACTGTATTATACGATAGAAGTTGCAGTTTTTAGAGATTATGTGATGCTAAAAAGATGTATAATTTTATATACATCAAATATCCTAAAGCAAGACTAATTTCTTCGATCTTGAACAATGTAAATTACTTGTACCTGTAGCATGTATAAAAATAGAGTTTGACAAAACGAATGTTGGTGAGAGTACATAAGTTTTAGTTGAGATATATATATATATATATATATATATATATTGATAAAAACCACAATTCTTATGTTAATGTTGAGCATTACAATTCCTATGAAAATGTAAACAACTAAATAGATGTGGACTCGTTCATATTGATACAAAATCAATGTACTTTGGTAAATGTATGTTCATACTAGATGAGAATAGATGAAGATGAGATACCAACCACCAAGCATAAAATAAACACTTAAGCAAATAGAGCATAGTCATAGATAGATCGTGTAATCATCACACATAAACATAAAATGAATTGTGTTTAAATAGATGCGGTCAAAAATATAAGTAATATAAATACGGTATACATGCTACCCTCAAAATGTGTAAGAGATAAAAGGGGGTATGTAAACTCACATGGATAAAGGAAAGAGGTAACGATAATATGGTAGCGGTTAAGGTGAACTAGTTGGTTCCACAAAAAGTCTTGACGAATTAACCTAATTATAAAAGATACAACTAAGATAAAAATCCTAACGAATCAAACGAACTAGACACAATAGAACGGGTTATAACGGATTTGGGAGCGTTAAAGCGTTAAATATATCTTGTAGTAACTTATAAGGTTGAATTGGAAACGTAAATAATTTTTATATTTTTACAAGTTTCTTTTGAAATAATAGAATAAAAGGCCCAGTATTATATATGCATCTATTGGTTCACTTTTTTGAAAGATTAGGTGATTAGTTTGTTAAACGAGTAAAAGTTATATTAAGCTTTTAAATTGAGAACATATAAATTTACTATATATAAACTTGTATATTTAAAAAATATACATGTATGTAAAAGTTAATTGATAACTTATTTTGAAAGTTTAATGGAGTTCGGTTTGATAAATGAGTGGAAATTTATTATTTATTTTTAAAAATAATTATTATTTAACAACAAAAAAAATAAAGAAATAAAAGAAAAAGTCGGGTCGGGGGGTTCGAACCGGCATCATGGCCGATTTCCAATAAAATAAAGAAGATTTATTACCATAATAAAATAAAGAAAGAAGAAAAAATGGGTAAGGGGGGTTCGAACCCGTGCCATGGCCGATTTCCAAGTACTAAAATATCACGCACCAGCCAATTGGATTTGTGCTTCAACTTGTTTAAAGAATAAAACCACGATCATATATACATATATTCAAATTGGTTCCCAAACTCTTTAGAACCCTAATTCAAAATTCCTAAAATGAGAGACGATTTCCCTCTATCAATAGAAATTGACAGAGGGCTTTGATTAAGTATGCAAATCTGACCAAGAGACACAACTCAATTACATGATAGGAGTATGAGTTGAAGGAGAACAAAAAACATTAGGGCTAACGGTTGAACATGGATTCAAATGAGACTTTGGGTGGATTCTAAGATATAATTGATATTGGGATTTGATACGTGATGCTATAAGGAGTGTGCGGTTCCTGTCAATTGAACTTTGGACTAGTATTTATATGGCAATGAGGTCGATTTCAGTCTACGCCAATAGTTTATTAAGATTGATTTGGTTTGATTGAATTAGCTGTCAAATATGCAATGTTTCCTTAAGGATTAACAACGTGGCGGTGAAGATACTAACAAACTGTCCTAGTCCCTTATTACACGGCTCGAATGATGGGTCAAATTCGAGGGGGGGCTATGATCGTTGATGACGAGACAAAGAGAAAGGAGGGGGAAAATGATTTAATAAATGATTTGTGATCAAAAGGTGCAAGAGCTAAAATTAAGGTGTTTAAATTGCATAATCGGTATTTTATATGCAAAGCATTATAAAGAAAACTTATAAAAATTCGTTGCTTTATTTATTAAGTGCGGGTCCAAAAATAACAGTTTTTTTAATGGGTCGGGTTTCAGGTTTAAAAATAACAAATGTTACAAGGTTAGTTCCAAACATCATATTTTTAGAAGTGATAGTTTGTCATATATCTGATGAATTAAATGAGACATTGTAGCTTCGTCTACAAAGACTCATAGGGCATAGTGCCACTTCACTCATGATTAAGTACCTGTGATTAGATTATACAACGCTATCTTTTCTCAGAAGAACCATCATCTAGATTCTATATCATAACTCTATCTCAGTTTTATTTTTATGGGTACTTTCTTGGTAAAGGGTATGTTTGGCAGGAAGCTTTTAGGAGCTTCAAGCTTCAAGCTTTTAAGAAAAAACTCTTACTCAATTAAAAGCTCTGTTTGGTTCAAGGAGCTTGAAGCTTTTAAGTCAGGAGAAAAAGCTTAAAGCTTAAAGCTCCTACTAGTAGCGTTTAGAAAGAGTTACAAGCTTTTCGTATATTAATTTACTTAAATAACCTTCCAAAATAAATACATTTACTATTATTATTTTTAGTTATGCCCATTTTAGTAATTTTATACGTTTTATTAAAAGTTTCAGCTACTCTGCCAAACATCTAAATATATCTAAAAAGCTACAGCTAAAAGCTACCAGCTACAGCTTCTAGCCACCAGTTTCCAGCTATCAGCTAACAGCTTCCAGCTAGAGCTACCAGCTAGTTTTGCCAAACATACCCAAAGTGTCACCAAAGACCTTATAAATGGAAATTAGTATACTGATGTATTTGAGAAAGTAACCCTAACGTCAAGGATAGCTAATCCTTTGACATCTTTTAGTGGTTCTCAAAAAGTATCCATTAATCGTTTATGCTTCGATTGGATTGTAAAGATTAACTCGTTATGATATGGTGCTCGAAATCCTTTACTCAAAAACTTTCACTTATTGATAATATACATGAGAATGTGACGACATAGGTTTTCTACATTGCAAAGGAATTTGTAAGACTCTTAACTATTGTAAATAAAATGCGAGAGTATTGGTACCATAATCAACCATATCTTTCTAATGTTGATTATTAGGAGTTACTTTTCACAACCGTTATTGTGAAGCATAAATAGTCATAGTAACAAGTGAAAGACTTTAAATAAATGGTTTATTCAGATGATGGTATATGTGATCAGATCATAGGTCTAGGTATTCATTTGTATCGGGGTAAACATACTAATTTGGCTATCTATAGCTTGACTTCTGTGTCAACTATTGAAGGTCTTTCTAGTATTCAATAGTATGATCATGATTAAATATGTTTGTAGAATAACAAATTATTGATATTGATATGATGAAAATTTATCTTTATGATTTTCATGTGAATGATCGAATGTAACCACTCGTAGCTGTTGGAAGTAATTTCAGACTCTAAGTCACAAGTCGATGAACTTGAGGGACCAATATTGACATGTAACAGTCCAGCTACCACTGCATCATAATATTGTCCGCTTTGGCTGGGACGTACCACTATCGCCTCACGGATTTGCTTTTGGTTGCCCAGGTGGTCACCCATCCTCATACTTCTCCCACCTGAGCACACTTAACTGTGGAATTATCCTCTCATCCACTACCATTAAGCGCCCAAAACGCGTTATGATGGAGAAGGTATCCACCTCCTTATAAAGAAGGCTTAGTTCTCTTTCCCAACCGATGTGGGATGTCACATGACAAGTACGTCATCGTGGTCATGTTTCCTAATTGTAATGTAATTATAATAGGTAATGTCTTGGTTAGCAAGTTAGGTTAGTCTATATAAACCAAGTTATGGTTAGACATTAGAGAGTGTGGTGTGAGGTGTAACAGAGTTAAGGGTTCATCCAGAGACACACACGAGAGGTAACCGAGTTAGGGTGAATCAAGAATTAAACCGAGTTAGGGTTTGATAGATATTGTAATCAGTTTTTTGAGTTAGATTTTCTTATTAATATAAACGAGAGTTATTCGTTTAGTTTATGTGTTGATTATCGATACGGGACTTGAATTGGTATCAGAGCCAAGTTCAAGAAATCGATAATCAAGTTAACTATGATTCGGCTGTGAGGCGGATCAACGGTATAGTGATCGAGGCGATCGGTGGCTTGTATAGGATTTATCAATCGGCGCATATCAGAATCAAGTTGGGTTTCCAAATCGGGGTCTGGTGCGGTGAACGAGGAGAGCAAGCAGGTTCCTTCAAGATTTAGGCCCGAAAGCAGTTTATGTCGAGAGATTGAGTTTGCGGTGGTGACTTTCGTTTCCCGTAGGTTTGATTTTTTGGTTTTATGGTTACGTAGGTGGTTACAAGAGATTGGTTTTGGCTTTGTGATTATAAAAGGCTTGTCACAAAAGTCAATAGGTTATATCATTAGGAGATTTGAGTATTGTAATTTTCGAGCTAATGAGAATTATAAAGAATTTCATTTTTTGTTTATCGATCCTGGTCACCAAACTTCAATAGCTCCACTATTGGTTGACAATAATGAACGCTCATCTAGAATTCAATGGTGTGCTTGAGTGACCAAATCATTGGTAAAGATTTCGTCCTTGAAACATGGTATATTCTAAAGTCTAGTTGGACGGCCAAACATGACTGTTACGACTCATCTTTCATAAGGGTTTATATAAAAGTTCAAGAAGAACTTATCAAAAGCTTGCTAGTTGAATTTCGGGACGAAATTCCCTTAACAAGGGGTGTTTAATTACTTCTAAGATTCATGCATACTCCACCTTATAGGCTTAGTGTGCTAATTGGAGTTGTGTGTGTTAAGACAGGACCTGCTTGCATTAGTGTTTTGGTGCCAAATGTTAATAAAGGAAATCTAAAGGGTCATATGCCGGAAATAAATGTGGAGTTGTTGATCGAGACTAGAGTATAAGCAGTTCGAAAAAGAAGATTGTTGGAGTGATCCATATGCCTGCAAATAAACAGAAACTGATTGGAAAGGCTGGTTTTCTCATAGACAATTTATCTCTTGCTTATTATAATATATGTGAGTGAGCGCGTTGGTTGGAAGAGGTAAGTTGTCATTTCTGTATCCTGGAACGTTGCATTTAATCTGTTTTTGGTTGAAGTAAGGAGCATTATACAAATGTCGAATGGTTTTGTGTTGTATGTTTGATTTTGTTGCTACTACATTTGACTATTGAGGTGATTATATTTTGTTGAAATCATTTGTTGTGTTGGATATTGCGACCTTTTACTTATACACGTATTTTGCATGTTTAATTTTATGAGGTAAAACTCAAAATGGTTATGGAAACAAAGACAGCAGGGCTTTGAAGAGAACCCGATGGTAGGAAGAGGTAACTAGGTAAGTAATACTTTATGTGTCCTGAGGCATTGCGTTCAATCTGTTTTTATTGATGAAGCATGGAGGATTAGTTATACGGACATAAAATGTTGTTTTTTTTTTTGTAAATTAAAGTTTTTTAAGATATGATGACACGGTATTAGTGAACTATTCTGTTAAGAAATAAAATAGCATTGATAGCTCTATTATCTATCTTAGGGGGTGTTTGGTAGAGGGAATTGAGGGGTGAGAAATGGAATTGGAAAGAATTATCTTGTTTGTTTATGAAAGAAAGAGGTGAGAAATGGAAATAAACCATTTCCATTTCTCTGATTTTGTTTCTTTAAAAAAAGCGGAGAATTGATTTCCTCCTTTTCATTTCTCCCATTTTCCTCCTTTTCATTTCTCCCATTTTCCTCCTTCAGCAAGGATAGCACCGCAACCCAATTGCCTCCTGTTAATCGTTATCTCGACAGTCACTCACCAATCGGTTGCAACATTCACCTATTCCTTCAATAACCTTTTCGCTAAATCAATCAGATAAAACAACGGCCGACTATAACCTTTCTTCGATCTACGGTACCTGTCGAAATCATGGCGGAAGTAATGTCAATGGAAGCTATAAGAGCTGAAGCCGCTCGTTTGAACATCGATTTATCTGCAGTCGATTGGAACTCCATCCGCCTCCGGCCCGGTGAAGACTGCGGCATCATTAGG
Source organism: Bidens hawaiensis (assembly GCF_021521415.1). Classification (NCBI taxonomy): domain Eukaryota; kingdom Viridiplantae; phylum Streptophyta; class Magnoliopsida; order Asterales; family Asteraceae; genus Bidens; species Bidens hawaiensis. The sequence goes on along the minus strand of NW_027496976.1, from coordinate 57,321 downwards.
TAGTTATAAATTAACCAACCGTTGATACATACACTGATTTATGTACGTATTGTGTTGAAATTGTAATAATTGATGATGACGGCCGTTAAAACCCTAATAGTTTGCCGCTAATTGATTTGTTGGTGTTTTTAGAGGTTATTAGCTGCAAATCCTAATTTAAGTGGTTACATGTATGCATATGGAGTATTTAATTGCTTAATGATGATTTATTTTGTGTGTTTTTGTTTTGAATTTGAGTATTCGTTGTAAGCATGCTTGATGCTTGTGTACACAAGTGATTATTAGTATGATGAGTTTTGAATATCAGTGTTTTGTTTTGGTTATTAATTTGTATCTTTATTGTGTGTTTGAATATTTTAGTGATGATGAGGATCTAAATGAGGGGGATCAATTGGAGTTTGATGCTGGATTTGGGAGTATTATTGTTGTGGATAATTTGCCAGTTGTGCCTAGAGAAAAGTATGATAAGCTTGAAGGTGTGGTTCCTAAAATCTACAGCCAAATTGGAGTTATTAAGGAAAATGGGCTTTGGATGCCTTTTGATGAAGACACCGGTAAAACCCTAGGTTATTGCTTCATTGAGTACAATACTCCACAGGTATTGACAATAAAAAATCTAGTTATATTTTTATCAAGTTTTAAATAAATCTCTTTCATTGCTTTGTGGCTGTATCTTCTTGTAGGAAGCTGAACTTGCTAAGGAAAAGACGAATGGATACAGACTAGACAGAGCACACATTTTTGCTGTCAACATGATTGATGAAATCGACAAATTTATGAATGTCCCAGACGAGTGGGCTCCTCCGGAGATTAAGCCTTATACACCAGGGGTTGGTTTTTGGGTGAAGCGTGAAACTTGATTTTTGTTTATGGCCTTTTTTGGCTATTATAAAATGTTAGTAAGATAGCTTGCAACTTAATAATGATGATAATGTCGTTGTGTATTAATGCAGGAGAATCTGCAACGCTGGCTTACTGATGAGAAAGGTAGAGATCAGTTTGTTATCCGTGCTGGATCAGATACGGAGGTTCTGTGGAATGATGCAAGACAAGTGAAGGCTGATCCTGTTTACAAACGCCCGGTAAATAAAAATACTTTGTCTTGGTATCTTAATTAACTTATTTTACTCTGTGAAAGGATTCTGATTATGTTGAATTGTATTCGTCTGCAGTTCTGGACTGAAAGTTTTGTGCAGTGGTCTCCGTTAGGGACCTACTTAGCCACGGTTCACCGCCAAGGTGCTGCTGTTTGGGGCGGTGCTACTACATTTAACCGTCTGATGCGATATGCTCATCCGCAGGTTAAACTCATTGATTTCTCTCCTGGTGAGAAATATCTGGTTACATATAGCAGCCATGAACCAAGCAACCCTCGCGATACTCATGTAAGAAAGTTTTCTGCTTTATATAGTTTTGTATGATTTTATATTTGGTGGAAGTTTCAACCAGTTTATTTGTAAATGGGTTGTATATGTATATATATAATCACTGCTATTTGGTGGAAGTTTCAACCAGTTTATTTGTAAATGGGTTGTATATGTATGATTTTATACTTGTGCTAATGATAAGTTGATATAATTCTCTGTTTATTTTCTATGTACCAAACAAGAGAAATGATTCTCAGCTATATTTCTCTACTGAAATCTCTGTACTACCAAACAGAACAGTCAATTCTCATTCTCCAGACCAATTCCCTTTCTCTGCAATTCCATTTCTCTATTCCATTTCTCTACAATTCCATTCTCTGTACCAAACACCCCCTTAATGTTAATATTAATCTTAAATCTTAAATATATATAAACGAAACATTTAAAAGCTCTCTGGTTGCTCCCTATATTTTCTCAAGTCACCAAATTGTATTATTTGTAAATGGAAGCTTCTCATGCGTTTGACCCGAATTCTCAGGTATGGGTCTTACCAAATCCATATATTCCTTAAACGGGCTATAACATCACATTAAATTAAAAATTAATCTCACCAAATATTTGATATGAAAATCCTATAAAATATATACTAAAAATTAATATCTGAATTCTTTAAAAAAGATATATATTATTTATAATTAACAAACAATTTTATAAGCGGGTCATGGATCTCACCAAACCCAAATAGTTTTTAAACCAGGATATAACATCATACAAATGAATCAATGGGTTCCGTCAAGCTAGCTATATGCTATGTATGATCAACAATTTCTACATAAGGCGGTAAGATGATATCTCGAGCAGTTACATATCCAAGGCCCCTGACATAGATAGACGCCTCACAAGTTCCATAGAGATTACTTCTCAATACGATTTCTTTCAAATTCAATAAAATTTCATGTACTGATTCTTGAATACCCATTATGGTAGAATATTCGTGTGAGATTTTCTCATTTTGCGCGTGTGATACATGTTCCTTCGATTTCTCCAAGCAAAGCTCTTCACATCGCAATGCCTATTGTGTCTGCTTGACCTTTCATAAGTGGAGACAGAATAAAACGCCCATATAAAATACGCTTACTGTCTGCTGCTGATTCAACACTTCCACCCCAACTGAAAAAGATAATTACTATGTAACATTACACATCAAGTAAGGATTAGTTTAAGTATTTCTTTCACATTCTTATTTCCGATATTGAGTGTAGTGAAATCTTGCATAAGAGGAACAAATCCAGCGGAGACGCAGTGGGGCCTATAGCTCAGAGGATTAGAGCGCGTGGCAACGAACCACGGTGTCGGGTGTTCGAATCCCTCCTGGCCCACAACCAGCCCAAAAGGGAAGGGCCTTTCCCTCTGGGGTAGGAAACTCATGATCGGGATAGCGGGCTACGGAACTTGGGTGTGGGTCTTTTGTCGAAATGGAATGGACTTTTTATTTATTATTTATCGTAAATGAGTTAAGCATTACACATAGTATGCGTATGCCCGTCCCCCATCAGCGTATTTTTTGTTTTATGCGCCCGTAACTCTTTCTCAGCCAAGATGGGGTAGAAGAGCAGAGCAAGTACAAGTATTAGTAGCATAACAAAAACGTGCTCCTCGTCATTAATATGTTTGCTCGCAGCAATTGTGGCCTCTCGGTAGAATCGATGACTACATCTTTCATGCACTGCTAGTACTAGTACATCTAAGAATTCTTAATTGGATAGTTGTAAATAGCCTCAGGGCTTTTCATCATCAAATACTAAGTATATTATTAACTTATATACAATAAATAAAATTAAATTCCAAAAAATATATAAATATTATAAACGAATAATGTAAAACAACCCCCGTAATACTGGGGATCGGATAAAAGCTAGTATGTTTATATATATATTTTAGGATTTAGTGAAAATCAAATTAAGTGATTCTCTCAGTTCATGACAAACCAAGCCAATTTCGAGTGAATTTTATTATTGAGATATAGGTTTTTAATACTCCAAACTTTCACTCATTAGACGATAACACTCCCAACTAACGATTTGTCTCCTACCACTCCCAACTTATAACTTATTTTCTTGTATCACTTCACTCCCGAACTTAACAGACACTATAAACGAAACCTTTAAAAGCTCTCTGGTTGCTCCCTACATTCTCTTAAGCCACCAGATTGCATTATTTGTATGTAAATGGAGGCTTCTCATGCATTTAACCCGAATTCACGGCTATGTGTCTTACCAAACCTAGATATTCCTTAAACGGTTAATAACATTTCATTAAATTAATATCACCAAATATTTGATATGAAAATCCTATAAATAGGGATATACTAAAAATTAATATATGATTTAGTTAAAAAGGATATATATTATTTTTAATAAAAAAACAATTTTATAAGTTGGTCATGGGTCTTATCAAACCCAAATAGCTTTTAAACCGGGTTATAACATCTCATTTATATGTGAAACCCTTTCATCATCAAATACTAACATGTAACTTATTTTCTTATATCACTCCCGAACTTAACGGACCCTAACTCCGTTAGTTTTCTTTGTTGATGTGGCATGTTTTTGCTGATGTGACATGCTATGTGAATATTATCTTATTTAAAAAAAACCTAACAACACACACACACGCACGCGCACACACACCACAGTCTACACCATAACACCACCACCACGTATCTCCACTGTATCTGCCCTCTATCGCCACCTTCACCACCACTGCCAGTCTCATTACCTTCAACACCATCAGCCTCCACCGCCTACATCACTGTTGGTCAAAATCCCAAACTCAAATGAGGTAGTTGTTGGTCAAAATCCCAAACTCAAATGTGGTTGTCGCCGCCTCCGCCTTTTTCTGACGAGTTCCATCATTAAAAATAGAGCAGCAATTCGAGGTAATCCTTTGCTCGCCGGAAAATCGAGTTGCAGGTTTCCGGCGAGCACAATATACATCATTTCGCCGCCCACCGCCACAACAACCACAACCCCCACCCTCCGCCACCACTAGTGTCTCAGCCAACCACCTTCCGGAATCATCTGCTCGCCGTAAAAACTAGTTGCATGTTTTTGGCGAGCACCATCTTCATCATCTCTCCACCAGTGCACAATCTTCATGATCTCTATCGTCTTTCTACACTTCTGCACCATCTCCATTGTCAGAAAGACAAGATAACAAGAAAAATCAAATTTGCCGGAAATACGAGGTCAGCGGAAATGGAGGTTGTTGAGGTTTTATGTTGAAGAAAGGGGATGATGTGGGACCCCAAACCTATTTTTTATTAATAAAAATTTCAATACATCAAGAAAACTAACGGAGTTAGGTTCGTTAAGTTCAGGAGTGTCAGAAACAAATATGGTGAAATTTGAGAGTGGCGGGAGACAAATCATTAGTTAGGAGTGTTATCTTCAAATAAGTGAAAATTGAAAGTATTAAAAATCAATATCCTTTTATTATTTGAACAATTAAAATTGGCTTAGAGACAGAGAACATATTTCTCCACGAGTTAATATACTTTGATGTTTAGAAAAATAAGTTACTAAAGTGAAATTCATTTTTTTCATGTATTCTTACAAGCTACAACTGTTAACTGTGCTTAACATTTTTTTTTTCATTTAAAAAAAAATATTTTTTACAACTAATCACATATTAAATCTTGAAAAGCCTTCCACACTTATGGTGTGTTATAAATCGCCGTCTATGCCATTTATAAATCTTGTTCATAAATTTCGGTATTCTTATAATTGTGCACACCTACAAATCCTTTTATTAGCTTTATATAATGATCAACTTACCAATGAAACAACAACGACCATTAATAATGTTCCTGTCATGCTCCTATAACCGGAGGCTTCCCGCTCTCAACTTGATAATGATGAGCTTTTGTATTTTGTAATATGTTATGTAAAATTATGTTAACAAATAAATAGTTTTATATGACTGTCAAACTATTGATGGGGCGACGATACCATTCATAGTGTCAAGATGTGTTTCAAATGATTGATGTCCAGTTTGAAGATCTCATACATTTATCACTTCATGTAACTGTATACATATTTGATAATGATGAGTTTTTGTTAATATGTAACTCTATACTTAATGGTGTGTTTTCTAGATGGTCATAAAATCATATTCAAGTTGATAGTTATAGGATAACCAAATGCTTATGCTTCTTCAAAGAAACAAGGGAATCGTGTAACACCCACCTTATCAAAACATATTTAGAGTAAAGATGTAATATCAAACCTTGTCAAAAATGAAATAATTTCAAATATTCTCCAAGTTTCTAACATAGCGTATAACTTTAAATTTCAATATACAATTACAATTAGGAAAATATTTAATGTTAACTAAGTCAAAAAACTAGATAACTACAAATTCTTTCCGAGTTTCAACATTGCGTATACGGTATAACAACATTGCGTATAACATATTTAGAAAGTTGTTTAACATCAATTCATGTTAAAAACAAAATGGTTTCAAATATTCTCCGAGTTTCAACATAGTTGTATTTCAAGTTTTTTATTTATTTATTTATTTTTATTACACAAAAAACAATGATTAGTTATATTACATGAATGTACACAAAAGTTAACACAACACCTTATTCACTTTTATTTTGTTTTTGTTTTTTTCCTTTTAAACCAAGCAACATGACAACGTAATTGTATAAAACTTTTAATTAATAGTATGCAAATTTTTGTAATATTTGAATACATTTAAATCAATAGCGAATCATTTCGTTTCTCCAGTCCGACTAGTGAGACATGTTTGATCTGATTATTAAAACATTGATAAGCAAACTAAAATTAATTTGATATCAAAAAATCAACCAGCTGTTACTTAAATGTAGCATACACTTCACTAACGGTAAGTGGGTTCAATAAGGAGAAAAAAATGGCCATAAATATATATGGTTATCATTATATTTTTGGAAAAGCCCCAAACTATCTTCCATCAAGTTATCGTGGAGTGTGTGACTTGTTCATCTTACTGCATAGCATCTTACTGTATATAGCATAGTACAGTGACTTCATTTACTAACTAACCCTAACACTACTTATATCAATGCGTGAAGATCCACACTTGAATTACAATTAACCCTTACATTACCCGACTTGTATCAATTCGTGAAGAAGATATTTGCTCTGCACGACATCTGTTTCTCATGATCGGTATGGATATTGTCAATTTTACACATAATTTGTCTGCACCTGACCTAAATGCTTTCCGTACGATGATCTTGTCAATTTGGTGTTAAATTTTAGTGTTTTAAGCTGAAATGCAACTTAGTTTTTAATAAATAACCATGCTGTTGTTGTATATGTGTATGTGTATGTGTATGCTGGTTTAGTTGTGTTAAAACTCAAATGTTAGTGTTAATTATTAATAACATTACCCCCGCATTTGTTTGGTAGTGATGATGAGGACAAGTGCCATTGTCCATTGGGTCGTTGAACATGGTGAAACCCAACAACGCTGCTGCTACTGTTACGTCGGAATCACTGGTGGATCAGACTCATCGGACGGCTTTTCACTTTCAGACTCCGAAGAATTGGATGAATGGTACTGTCACTCTCTTCCTAATTTTGATTTTTAATTGTTTCCTTCCTTCCTAAACATGCCAATGCTTTCGTATGTATGTATGTATGCACCTGCTGGTCCTCACTGATTGATTGATGGATGATTTTGATTCAGTGGCCACAGATCCTAACGGTACGTAACTCTGCTCTCAATCCTTTCCTTTGTTTACTGAAATCATTCTACTTGTCCTCTTTTCACCTTTTTTAAAACACACACGCGTACAGTATGATCAGCTGAATCTTTTGTTTCTTTTTCAGGACCGATGTACTTCAATGGATTTTACCACTTGTTTTACCAGCACAACCCGACTGCCCCTGTCTTTTATCCTGAGATGTATTGGGGGCATTCCGTGTTGAGCGACCTGGTCAACTGGACCCCGCTTAACCTCACATTTGCCCCAAATCAAGTCTTTGATATCAATGGTTGTTGGTCAGGCTCCGCCACCATTCTCCCCGGAAACAAGCCTGCTATGCTTAACACGGGAATAGACTCCAAATTCCGCCAGGTCTAGAACCTCGCTGTTCCGAAAAATCTGTCAGATCCATATCTAAGAGAGTGGGCCAAGTAAAAATCTGTTTTACTCATATATCTGAAAGATGGATCAATGTTTGTTATTTTACAGGCTGACGTGATGATATCGTTCAAGCTTACGAATTTGCTAGAGGCTGAAAACCTGGGCCCGACTGAGATTGACCCACAGCATATTTGCAGTAAAATGGATGCATCGAAGAACGGGAAATTTGGGGCATTTGGACTGCTCGTTTTGCCGTCCCGTGACCTTACTGAACGAACTGCTGTATTTTTTCGGGTTTTCCAGTATAATGGGCGACACATCGTTCTTATGTGCAGCGACCAGAGCCGGTCAGTTTTCTTTAACACATTATGACCTTGAAGTCCCACTGGTTTTGGTGGGTCCTAGAGTTTTTCCTAACAGAATCTTATGGCTATGATAAAAGATCAGCTCCACTATATAATTTAAATGCTAATCAGTTAACGTGTCAAGTGTCTTACATATTTCAGGTCCTCTACGAGGAACAGGAGAGATAAAACGACATATGGTGCACTTGTAGATATAGATCCTGTAAAAGATGAATTTTCACTTAGAACATTGGTCAGTAACGGGTAATCCTTTTTCTAGCTTTTATTTTTGTATTTAAGTGCTAATCTACTTCTGTTTGGATATATACAGATCGATCACTCAGTCGTTGAAAGCTTTGGAGGTGGAGGAAAGGCCTGCATCACCGCTCGGGTTTACCCGACACTTGCCATCGCAGAAGAAGCCCGGGTGTTTGCGTTTAATAATGGGACGGAGAGTGTGGTGATCTCTGAGCTCAGAGCCTGGAGTGTGAAAAAGGCCAGGATCAACATTTAATGAAATATTTGGTGTACAGGTAAATCGTATTTAAACCAATATGCGTGATTTGATTACTTAATCCTGTGTGGATTTTAAGGAGGAGGATGAGTTTGGGGATTTGGTTCTCTGTAATATTTGTTCGATGTACCCTTCGTTGCATACAATGATTAGGTTCCAATATCAATTAAAGTTATTTTTAAGCATTCTGAGAATGCATTTTGGGATTTTGTTGACAGCTCTGTTGTTTGAGTATCTTTTTTCTTCAATTTTCATATCTAATTAAGATGAATATGTGGCATTGCTGGCTTGTTCTTTGTGCTGTGTCAATTTTAAGGTTCTTTATAGCGGGCCACTTCTGTTTACGCGTGTCGCCAGTATTTTGAAACAACTGTCTTTCATTATTATGTTAGGGTTTGTGTTTTCCCTAATTTTATCGGAATCGGAAACCTATGCAGAGGATATAAATAATTTGATGAAATCTTAGTTGCTTTGATCATAATAATTGAGTTAAAAATATTGTTTCTTTTCAGCTGTTACCATTCAATTGCTAGTGTGTATTATTATTTGATTGTATTCATGAATTTTGGGTGGCATGTGAGGTTTGGTGTTTAAGTAAATGCTTTGACTTGGACCTAATATTTCTAAGTGTTTAAATATAGTTATTACATCAATTGGACATTGTATAATCATGTATAACAGTATAACACAAATAGTCAAATATTAAGGAAAAAGAAAGTCAAAATCGAGTAAAAAGTCAAAATTAACCAGATACTTTTTCACAAGTCACAACCATGTTATCCAAAATACCCAGATTCCCTTATATCATAACTCTTCTTGTGCTCCCTATTGAATAACTAGTTCAGCCCCTTTCATCTTCCCAAGTAAAGACTATCAAATACAAGAAAAAATAAATGTTATAACATTTAAGGTTAACCAATTTGAATATTACTAATAGTTATATATGTATATATAATAGGCTACAACACCATTACACCCCTAAAACAAAAACTCACTCTTTGTTGACTGGGCGCTGGCGCCAATCGCCCCATTTTGTAGTCCCTCCACTACACATAGCTTAACCTTCACCCCTGGTATTAGAAGTAACAAGTATTTGCCCGTTATGTGAAGGCACACTCGAATCGGCAGAACATATTCTAATTTCTTGTTACACGGCTTCGGTTGTTTGGCAATTTATTAGTACTTGGTGGCGAATTCCACCAATATATGCTTTTGAGGTACGAGACCTTCTCAAAGAACACGAGAAAGTTGACAAAGGAAAAAAGAAGGTATTACAAGCAATTATTTTTACGTGTTGGTGTTTATGAAAAGTGAGAGATGATTCATTGTTCATTATTTTTACGTGTTGGTGGTTATGTGTACCCGGTGGGTCATTAAGCCTCCCCTTAATAAAAGAATAAAACTATTAATAATATTCAAATTGGTTAACCTTAAATAAACATTTATTTTTTCTTGTATTTGATAGTCTTTACTTGGGAAGATTAAAGGGGCTGAACTGGTTATTCAATAGGGCGCGCAAGAAGAGTTATGATATAAGGGGCAATCTGGGTATTTTAGATAACATGGTTGTGACTTGTGAAAAAAAAAACTGGTTAATTTTGACTTTTTACTCAATTTTGACTTTCTTTTTCCTTAATATTTGACTATTTGTGTTATACTGTTATACATGATTATACAATGTCCAACTTATGTAATAACTATATTAAGCACTTAGAAATATTAGGTCCAAGTCAAGCATTTACTTAAACACCAAACCTCACATGCCACCCAAAATTCATTAAAACAATCAAACAATAATACACACTAGCAATTGAATAGTAACAGCTGGAAACAGACAATATTTTCAACTCAATTATTATGATCAAAGCAACTAAGATTTCATCAAATTACTTCTACCCTCTGCATAGGTTTCCGATTCCGATAAATCTAGGGAAAACACAAACCCTAACATAATAATGAAAGACAGTTGTTTCAAAATACCGGCGACACGTGTAAACAGAAGAGGGCCACATAAACAAACCCGTTATAAAGAACCTTAAAATTGACAGCACAAAGAACAAGCCAGCAATGCCACAAATTCATCTTAATTAGGATATGAAAACTGAAGAAAAAAAAATACTCAAACAACAGAGCTGTCAACAAAATGCATTCCTAGAATGCTTAAAAATAACTTTAATTGATAACCTAATCACTGCATGCAACGAAGGGTACATCGAACAAATGTTACAGAGAACCAAATCCCCAAACTCATCATCCTCCTTAAAATCCACACAGGATTAAGTAATCAAACCACGTATTAAGCAAGTCAATTGGTTTAAATACGATTTACCTGTACACCAAATACTTCATTAAATGTTGATCCTGGCCTTTTTCACACTCCAGGCTCTGAGCTCAGATATCACCACACTCTCTGTCCCATTATTAAACGCGAATAACCTGGCTTCTTCTGCGATGGCAAGTGTCGGGTAAACCCGAGCGGTAATGCAGGCCTTTCCTCCTCCTCCAAAGCTTTCGACGACTGAACCATCGATCTGTATATATCCAAACAGAAGTAGATTAGCACTTAAATACAAAAATAAAAGCTAGAAAAAGGATTACCCGTTACTGACCAATGTTCTAAGTGCAATTTCATCTTTTACGGGATCTATATCTACAAGTGCACCATATGTCGTTTTATCTATCCCGTTCCTCGTAGAGGACCTGAAATATGTAAGACACTTGACACGTTAACTGATTAGCATTTAAATTATATAGTGGAGCTGATCTTTTATCATAGCCATAAGATTCTGTTAGGAAAAACTCTAGGACCCACCAAAACCAGTGGGACTTCAAGGTCATAATGTGTTAAAGAAAACTGACCGGCTCTGGTCGCTGCACATAAGAACGATGTGTCGCCCATTATACTGGAAAACCCGAAAAAATACAGCAGTTCGTTCAGTAAGGTCACGGGACGGCAAAACGAGCAGTCCAAATGCCCCAAATTTCCCGTTCTTCGATGCATCCATTTTACTGCAAATATGCTGCGGGTCAATCTCAGTCGGGCCCAGGTTTTCAGCCTCTAGCAAATTCGTAAGCTTGAACGATATCATCACGTCAGCCTGTATAATAACAAACAATGTTCCATCTTTCAGAAATATGAGTAAAACAGATGCTTGGACCACTAAAAGTTAATGGTTTTTACCTGGGAAGCAGTAATGCCAGATATCTCATGCATTGATCCATCTTTCAGATATTCATTATGAACACTAGCTTCCTTCTCATGCAATGCTTCAATTTCTTCAATAGGCCATTGCACGAGCTGCTTCCGGTTTTTACCAAGCCAAACAGTCCTTGGAAATGCCTGCATGTTATTAGGATATTATAAATATGTGTGATTAGGAAAACAGATTAAAAAGAAAAAAGAATGAAAACTAATTGGTGATTACATGAAGTCCGGACCACCCTTTAGCAATGCCATCTTCTATCGAATCCGACTCGTTGACCCAAGCCATCAAGATCCTTCTGTGTTTGATCGGGTCGAAGAAGGATTTGGAAGCATAGTACTTCTTCCCATAATCAAGCCTCAGAGTGTTACGCGTCAGTTCATCACTTGGAACATACTTCTCCTTCTTGGGGTTGTAACTCCCGATTAGGTAATAATCCGTTTGACCGTAAATTAATCCAATCTTCAGAACGTGCTTAATTCTGGCATTCGTCATGTAATTCTCTTTAGCCGAAGCTGTTCACCAGGACTGGGAAAAAGTCCAGGCACTCCCACATGCCGGTGCCAGCAACTTGATAAACTTGTACGTGACTTAAAAAAAATTGAATAAACTTGACAATGGGTTTATAAAGCCAAATCAAAATGCAATATTGGTTTCATAACATCAATAACTGAACTCTAAATATTTTTGTTTTTGTTTAAAAATAACACCTCTCGTTCTCAAATATAAATATCCCTTCAATGCGGAAAAATGTAAAAAGTAGCTAGATAAAAAAAGAGCAAAGGCTAACAAAGGGCCGTGCATACACAAGGTTTTTTTTCCTCAAAACTATCTTCAAGCATTTGTATTGTGGTTTTCTGATATATATAACTGATGAGAGGAGGCCCAAATTCTATCTCGCACAATGCCTAAATTTTTTTTATCATTCTCGGATACGGCCGTGATTTAGAGGATTTATATATAGTATTGCAATTTCTTATAAAGGATATCTGTATACTAAAAAGTGGTGTTACTCCGATATAAAGAAAAACCAAAAAAAGATTATCAAAATGTTAACAAATTATAAGACAAACAAATTAATAAACAAAACCTAAAATAAAACAAAACGGTTATATCTTTTCTTTTTTTTACTAAGTTAAAAAAGATGCCATTTCGTAAAAAAATATAAAGAAATTAGAACTAGTTGTAAAAGTTTGATTAGTAAATACTAAAATCATGTTTGACTTTCTCTTGGTGGTTTCGTAGACTACCGTTTTTATTACTCTGGCCCAAATTGTAATAATATACTGGGCTGGGCCATCGCTTACATATTTAAAAGGCCCAACTTCTCCTGGGTTGTAATTAGGCCCACTCCCAAGTCCCGACATCACCTTCTTTTTTCATCACAATTCACAAATATACTCTAGCGATAATAAATTATGAGGGTCAGAACAAAGGAAGGCCAGTATCTGAAGAAATTTGCCCCGTTCTGACCCCTAACTGATAGCAGGTGGTGAGAGTTACGTACCGTTAGGATCTGTGCCCATTGAATCATAATCATCCATCAATCAAACGATCAATCAACGTGCAAGTTCATCATCACATATCAATGAAACCATTGGCATGTTTAGAGCGGCGCGTAAGAAGGAAACAAAAACTGAGTTAGGAAGAAACAGTAGTACTTACCATTTATCCAATTGCTGCGCGGCTGAAAGTGAAAAGCCGTCCGATGAGTCTGATCCACCTGTGATTCCGACGTAATAGCAATAGTAGCAGCAGCGTTGTTGGGTTTCACCACGTTCAACGACCCACTCGTCAGCAGAAATAGCAGAAAGACAATTGCACTTGTCCTCATCATCTCTAGCAAACAAATTCAGGGTAATGTTATTAATTAACAATCACATCTAAGTTTTAAGTTTTAACACAAACTAAAGCAGCATACACAACAACAGCAGTAGGAGCTAGCAGTATTATTTAAAAAAAACTAAGTAGCATTTCAGCTTAAAACACTAAAATTTAACACCAAGTTGACAAGATCATCGATTAGGTCAGGTGAAGACCAATTATGAGTAAAATTGACGATATCCATACTGATCATGAGAAACAGATGTCGTGCAGAGCAAATATCTTCTTTACGAATTGATAGAAATTGTGTAAGGGTTAATTGTAATTCAAGTGTGGATCTTCACGCATTAATATAAGTGGTTTTAGGGTTAGTTATGTAAATATTTGAAACCATTTCGTTTTTAACATGAATTGACGTAAACAACTTTCTAAATATGTTATATGCAATGTTGAAACTCGGATAATATTTGAAGTTTTCTTGTTTTTTTCACATAGTTAACATTTAATATTATAACTATCCAGTTGAATATAATTTTATGACCATTTAGAAAACGCGCCATCAAGTATAGAGTTACATATTAACATATTATAAAAACTCATCATTATCAAATATACAGTTACATGAAGTGATAAAAGTAAGAGACCTTCAAATTAGACATCAACCATTTGAGATACAGCTTGACACTATAAATGGTACCGTCACCCCATCAATAGCTTGACAGTCATATAAAGCTATTTATTTGTTAACATAATTTTACATAACATATTACAAAATACAAAAGCTCATCATTATCAAGTCGAGAGCGAGAAGCCTTTGGTTGGAGGAGCATGATAGGAACATTATTAATGGTCATTGTTGTTTCATTGGTAAGTCGATCATCATATAAAGCTAATAAAATGATTTATAGGTGTGCACAATTATAAGAAAACCGAAATTTATGAACAAGATTTATAAATGACATAGACGGCGATTTATAACACACCATAAGTGTGAAAGGCTATTTAAGATTTAATATTGGATTTTAGTTGTAAAATATATTTTAAAAAATGAAAAAAAAAATGTTTAGCATGGTTAACAGTTATAACTTGTATAAACACATGAAAAAAAGTCAATTTCATTTTAGTAACTTATTTTTTTGAACAGTGAATTATATTAACTTCTGGATAAATACGTTTTCTCTTTAATCCAATTTTGGTTCACTCGAAATTGGCTTGGTTTGTAATGAACCGAGAGAATTAATTTACTTAAACGTTTCATTTTTACTAAATCTCTCTTTCTCTCACACTCTCTCTCTCTCTCTCTATATATATATATATATATATATGAGTTATTATAAAAGTATATAGTTTCCTAAAAAACCTAAGAATGAATATAGGCCTTTAGATTTAGCATCCAAGGGTTGAGATTAGAAGTTAAAAAAATCTAGTTTATTAACTTTTGCATTCCGTCATTTAATCTTAGGGGTAAATTGGTCCACTGTTTTTTATTTAAAAACAAGAAACTCCTTTTTAATAGGATTTTTTTTAATCACCATGAATAACAAATTTTAAAACACAGTATTTGAAAGTTAAGAACTAAAGTACTATACATAAATTGAAACGCACTTATCATAACTATAAACTTGAACAATGATTCATATGAACTAAGACTACTCCAATTGGTGATTTTTGCCTAAGAGATCGGACCAAAAAAAAAAATTAAAAAAGCCATGACTAGTTCACGACCACGATCAAGATTGCAAACAAAGTTTGGAGATAGTGGAATCTAAGTGTCACACTTGGGTTGGTAGCTTTTTATTTTATTTTTTGATTTTTCTCTTAACATAATTCATTTTAATTATAATTTGATTTTTCTTAAATAACTTATAATATTTAAAATTTTAAAAAAATTTAAAAACACAATCTTGTTTAGTTTTTTTTTTTTGAACATTCCGGTATAAATTTTATAAAAAACGAAGTTCGTTTCAAAATTTGCATTTTTAATACAAATTAAATATTAACATTATCTTCGTCACCACATGTCACGATTTTATATTTAAAAAAAATATAATTACTTAATTATATTTATATAGTTTATCAAAACTAATTATAAATTGAATTTATTTAATAAAAAAAGGATGAGATTAGGTTGTTAATAAGAGTAAAAGATTGGAGTGAGTTAAATTTTGTAGATTGAAGAGAGAGAAATTAATTTTATAATGTGGGATTGAGATTGTAAGATTGTTAATGGGAGTAGTCTAACACTCTATAACATGATTTAATAAACTATAACATCATTCAATAGCCATAAACATTTTAACAATTTTTTTAATAAACTAATGGAGCACCCACGCTTTTTTGTCTTCCTCAATATCATAGAATCCTTAAATTTACCTATTCCAAAATGATGAACCTGATTTCTTCCTATAATATGTTCCCATATATATCGGCACCGAAATTTCAATTCATAAAGTCCTCATAAATGTTAAAAGCAATGTTTGTACATGCTTTGAAAACTGGCTTTACCATGATTTGATATAGGGTTAGTATCAGTTTTGTTGTTATTGTCATTTAGGCTTGACATTTTGAGCAAAACAAAAATCCCAAAATAATTAATTTGGGCCATGAACTTTGGGTCTAAATTATTTTTGTTAATTAACAATGAACTGATTATTAAACATCTGGGTCTAAAAATTTTCACCCTGCAACATTTATCAATGTTTTATAAATTACTTGGTATTCATAATTCATAATTTCATTTACAAAAATCACTTTTTTGTTTTTTTTTATGTTTGGTTACGTGCATTTTAGCATTTATGTAGTTCCTAATAGGAAAAAAGATACTCTATTGCAACATACTTGAAGACAGGAAAAATGACGAGTTATATGGCTGGAAAAGGGAAAAATGAGCATTTTGGTTTAGTTTATATCCAGAGTTACACGGCTTGAAAGCCGCTCAAAATGGGTAATGAAGAAACGTGGATCTACTCACTGGTAGCAGATCTACTTTCCTCGGGTTTTGATTGTACTATTTCACCGATGGTTCGTCTGGATCAATGTTCTTCCACCTACAAAACGAACAGCGCCGTTACTTACCCCTCAGAAAGGGACAGAGGGGTCCTCTTTGGGGTAACCCTCCGGCGTGAGAATAAGTATGTGTAGGAGAAGATAATAATGTGTGAGTAAGGGAAATGGGATAGTATTGCTTAATAGCTGAATACTGTATGTTACTCTGTATGATTATGTGATTCTCTCTGTGTATGAGAAAGTAACTGACTAGGGCTGCCTGTCAGTGAATGTAATTGAATATGCTTCAATGTGAATCAATGTGTGTCTGTAACTGTGTACGTTATGATGTATTTATAGTGCTAGGGTTTCCACTGATTGAGCTAAAAACCAAATTAGGGTTTCGTTGGCCTCCTCCAATCGATTTGCGCCACGTGTCCTTTGGGACACCTGGCGCTTTCTCGTTGGTTGTAATCACGTGGTAGCACATGAGTCATGCTGAGCTGTCCATCTTTCATTTAGCAGCTGTCAACATCAGCATATCCTTATTCCTTAAAAAGATGCATTCTGGAAGGTTGTCTGACGTGCATAATCAAGGTTGCCCTAATCCTGATTTGGATAAGGACGAGGTTGATTATGTGCATGTGTGATATGCGCCCATCCTGAGGATGCGCGAGGTCTTCTCTTTATTCTCACGCGCAGATATTTCATGCGCAGATGCGATACGCACAAGCATGTAATACGCGTCACGCGCGGATTCCCCACGCGCAGCTGCGCCATGCGCAACTGTGATATGGGTGGGCATGTATGATGCGCGAGCATGTGATATGCGCCGCGCGCGGATGCGCCACGCACGATGTGATATGCATAAGCATATATGATGCGTGAGCATGTGATACGCGCGAGCATATGTGATGCATGAGCACATGTGATGCGTGAGCATATGTGATGTTTGAGCATATGTGATATGTGCAAGCATGTGATGCTTGAGCATAAGTTTTGGCTTTGTGCCTTGATAATATCTTTGATTTCTAATGTCTTGTATATATCTTGTGGGTTGACCCGCCCCGCTCGATGTTGAGGCGGGTACATACCTCTTCAAGCCCCCCCAGTCTAATGTGTGTCTTATCTCGCGCGAGCGCGGTAAGATAGATATTAGACTTACTGATTTGGTCTTTTAAAAGGGGTTTTGTCGTTTTCTTGGTTGTTTCCATCGTTGCGCGAAGTTCTATCCATTTGGTTGAAAACGAATCATCTGTGTACGTGACGGTTGCTGACGTGGGTCAGTGATGGAGACGTGTCAGACATTTCGTGTGCTCGAGGTGCTACAGTTGCCTTTCGTGTCCCCTCACAAGCTGTCAGGGACACGTGTCGCGCTCGTGTTGGCCAAGACCTGCGAGTGGGGGCGCGTGAACTCTGGCACCCGCCGTATTTTTCTTTTCGTGTCCTCTCACACAGTTGTCAGGGACACTTGTCGCGCTCGCGTTGGCTTATACCTGCGAGTGGGGGCGCGTGAAGTCCGTTCAGCACCCAAATTTCTCTCTCCTCGGCCTATAAAAGCCGGCCCTTGGAGTTCTTTATCCTTCATCTTCTTGTTTTCTCTTCTGAGTTTTTCTTTCTTTGTCTTCTGAAATATCTGTTCTTCAGAAGTTTCCGTTGTTAGATTTGTCAGTTGTATGTCTGATAGCTCGGACTCGTCGAACCTGTCGATCACCTCAATCGTCTCCCGAAAACGCCGCGTTAAATCCGTAGTGATGTCGACGTTGAAGAAGAAAGGCAAGGGGAAGAAGGTTGCTGAGGGCTCATCGGAGGAGGTAAGGACGACCAAGGTGGTGAGGAGGTGGAATGAAATCCCCTGCAAATTGAGGCAGGCTGATCTTGACAGCCTTATCGCCTCTCAGGGCTTTCCCACCCTGTTTGGCTGCATGTTGCCTGAGGCCGGGCAATCGGAGGCGGACCCGCCTGCCGGTTATATATCCTTATATAGCCATTTTTTCACCCACTGCAACCTTCGTCTCCCGATGACAAGGTTTGTGGGTGCACTGCTGCAGTTCTATGGGATTCATATATCCCAAGTCCATCCTTTTGGACTTGTGCGCATGACTCACTTTGAGTTCATGTGCAAATCCCAGCGCGAGGAGCCTACCCCTCGGCGCTTTCAGTATTTTTATAAGGCCAAGATCCAAGACAATTGGTTCTCTTTTATTCCTCGCAGTCAGAAGGTGAAGTGCTCCACTGTTTCATTCAAGAGCCTTCATGACTGGTCTGAGAGGTTCTTCTACATTAGGGCTGGTGTGATACCCATCCGTATGACCATGCGCTCCATCTCTTCTGCGCCTGCGGATGTGGGTGTCCTCAAGAACCCAACTGGCGCCTGGGTTAAGAAGCTGTCCACTGAACCATCCCCCGCCAAGAGCATTCGTGAGGAGGCACTGGTGGGGGTTGGTATGAGCAAGAGGTGGGCGGACAGCTCGCTTGAGCCCGTTATCCAAGTCGACGGGTTGTGTAAGTTTATTGCTTTATTTCTTTTTCTGCGCGAACATAATTCTTTTTCTGATATCACTTGACTTGTTTTTGCGCAGTCACCAAGGATTATATCCACGCCGCTTATGATGATCAAGTGGAGGGTGGCTCCGTCGCGCTTGGCGCTGGGGAGGTTGGTTTCCCAGATCGCTTCGATGACATGTTCATCCCAGTGGATCTGGAATTTGACTTTGATGGCGACGCGCCTGGTAAGCCTTCGCACTTACGCTTATTCCTTTAGAATACCAAATTTTGCTAACACTTGTGTTGCATGCATTGCAGATGCGCTCGAAAACTACGAGCTGGAGCTCGCGGAAGAGGAGGAGGAGGAAGAGGAGGCGCCCCTACTAAAGCGCAAAGCTAAGGGGAAATCTGGCGCAGGGGGCAGTAAGAGACAAAAGAAAGATGACACCCCTGTCGCTCATCCCCATGCTCAAACGAAGGGACCTAAGGAAACCCAGGTGTTTACCACCATGGGTTCTTTAGCTTCCCTGCCTGTGAAAGTGGGCAGACCTCCTGTCCACTTGAGGTATGGTGGCGTCACCTCCTCCGTTCGCGCGGCTGAAGAGAGAAGCAATGCCGCGCCTGCGACAGGTATACTTTGCTTATCTTCATCTGATTGAATTATTATTAAACCTTTGCTCCTTTGAATGTTTGCAGGACCGGCGACGGTTGCAGATCAGTCGCAGGCGCCACAAGGTGCTGAGGCTGCGCCGGGGTCTGCTTCGAAGTCCCCCGTTCTACCCTCTGAGAAGGGTAGAATGAACTTTATGGCGATGTTCGCCGCGCGAACAGAATTGCGCCAAGGTATGTTTTGCACATTTGTCTTCTGAATTTTTTCTTTTGGATCCAGTCATAAACCAATTTTCCTTGTTGATTTGTTCATAGGAGTTGTAGCTGGCGTACAAGTTGCTGGTGACACTCCTGGCGCCGTTGGCGGCGCCGCTGGTTCTGGTCCTGCTCCTGCTAGTGCTGAGTCTCCCGTTATTGGGATTACAAAGGAGCAGGAATCCGTATTGCGCGCCGAACTGGCGGCGTCGAGACCTCCCTCGCCTCCTCCTACACGCAGCCCTCCCCGCAAGACTGGTTTGGAGCCCTCCAGGTCGCAGGAGAAGAGGC
Source organism: Bidens hawaiensis (assembly GCF_021521415.1). Lineage (NCBI taxonomy): Eukaryota > Viridiplantae > Streptophyta > Magnoliopsida > Asterales > Asteraceae > Bidens > Bidens hawaiensis. Next base: position 37,303 of record NW_027496976.1, on the reverse strand, counting down.
CTATTGAAGAAGATGAGGAGGATGAGGGGGCTCAAGCTGGAGACTCCTTGGGAGACCGCGCCAGCCCTGCGATGCCACAAGACTTCGCAGCGCAGACTTCTGGTGGGGCTGGCGCTGACTTTTCTGCTTCATCCCCGCAGGTATGTTTTAATTTGTTGCTCCGCTGCGCGTACTTCCATATAAGTATGTTTTTATGACTTAGAACATTTCTTGTGTTTTGCAGGAAGGTGACCACGTTTATCGCCCGAGATGGAATATTAATGAAGAAAGTTCCTTCCAATCCATGGGCGTATGCGAGGACTTCTGGGCTCATGCCGTGCCTCCTACTGAAAGGAGGTATCAGGAGGAGCGCACCCGCGCTGACTTGCTCAACGATCATATTTTCGCTGGGTCAGCTTTCTTTGCTGCCTCCCAAGAGCTTCATCGCGATTATATTAAAGTACGCGATGCTCTTGTGGCAGCCCAGCAAGAGGCTAAGGTGGCTGCCTGGAACCTTTCTGATGCTCGCGCACGAGCTGAGAAACTCCAGGCGGAGCTCAGCGAAAACCGAGCAAGTGCCAACACCGCCTTTATTAAGCGCGGGCATGAGCTCCAAGCTGCGCGGGAGAAGCAGCAGGTGGCGGAGGCCGAAGTTGCCAAGTACGCGCGGAGAGTGCGTGTCTTGGAACAGCAGGTGGAGGCGCGTGACTAAGCTATCGTCCAGAATATCACTGAAAAATCATCACTGGAGAGCGAGGTTGCGCGCCTGAAGAAGTATTTGGCGGCCGCGCAGGCCGATAGAGATGAGGCCCTGGCGACGGCAGCGTCTAGCCAGGAAGCACTTGATGCTGCGCAGGCGGAGAAAGAAGAAATTTTGGCGGCAGCAGCGTCTGATAGAGAAGAGCTAAAAAAGACCAAGGAAACTGTGGAGTTATTAAACTCCCAGGTTCCTGCCCTCGAGACGTCTGTTGCTGGCCTCGCGCAGGATCGCCAATGGCTGGTGTCACAGGGCATGACTCGTTGCGCTTTGGCGATGAAATATTCTGGCGAGTTTCAGGCCCTTGTGATGGACTGCAATGCTGCCGCGCGCTTGGTGGGTCGAGCTGAAGGGTTTACGGATGGGTACGAATATGGTATGTTGAAGAAGAACCCATCCGAGTACCCTTACAAGAGCGACGCGGCCTGCGCGGACATGGCCGCGGTGGGGGAGAAGTATATGAGCACTCCCATCCCCATCCTTGTTCAGGTACCTTGACCTTAATGAGTTTTTCTTGATTAATTTTCCAAGTGTTTTGTACTCAATACTTTTTCTATTGATTTGCAGATTGCTGCGCTTGCTGACCAGCCCGACCTCGGCGCGCTAAAGAAGTTGCTCGATGAATGCGAGAGGGCTGGTGGCGATGATGGTGGCGCGGGGGATGTTGCCCCTGCTAGCAGCTCTGGCGCGGCGAAAGAATCTGCTCCTGACACCGTCGTGATAGAAGACTCCAATGAGGAGGAAGAACTTGACTATGGTCAGTTCGGAGATGAGGAGCAGGCCGCGCCAGATGCTGCGGGAGATGATGAGGGTGATGAAGTGGCTGACGTCGACGTGGAGACCTGAGAAGCCCTTCATCTTTCTAATTTTTTTTTTTTATTTTTTATACTTGTAATTTGTAACTCATCATACTTGTAAATTTCAATGCTATGGAATGAAACTTGTTTTCCCTTTTTCACATGTTGCGCATTTCCATTTATCTCTTCATGTTTGCTTGTATAGATATAAGATATGCTTGCACGTTAAAATAAGAACAAGGTTGTAAGGAAATTATTCACTTAACCATAGTCCTATTTTGTAAGTGGTTTCGCAGTATCTTGTTTATGCTGACATGCGCGATATGTTTTCTCAATTCCTTTTTTGCGCGTCGTTGTCGCGCGGTTTTTATATGGAAGTATGAGTTTTAGCCATTACATGTCAGCATGTGTTACTCAGATATCCACTATGATTCCGCGCGCGACCTCGACCTGAGACCTTAACAACTATGATATGGCATGTACTTTGCCTTAGTTGTGTTTAAGGATTTTTATGATCAGGCTGCGCGGGATGTAAGATGGATGTTTGTGAGTGTTTTGAGCTAAGGCTCTTTGTTTTGGGCTAAGGCCCTGACGTTTTTAGAGTTAAGACCCATTAACGTTTTTGAGCTAAGGCTCGTAGGTTTGGGCTAAGGCCCTGACGTTTTAGAGTTAAGACTCGTTAACGCGTTTGAGCTAAGGCTCGCGCATGTATGTTTTACTTCGTTTTATTTTGTTTTTGAAGTCAATATAGTGTTGTCATATTGCTCCAAATTAATAAAGGAAGTGTGAAACATGTATGCAAAGGTAATAGAACAAATATTGAAAGACAGCGCGAATCATCATTCATGATGGCTTAAAGGCCTTGATTACATATTTGAACTTTTACATGAAGCATTTTCTAAGCTGTGCCGCGTTCCACGCGCGCGGTATCTTTTTTCCATTCAAATCTTTTAAAGTGTACGCGCCCTTCCCCAAATCTTCTGAAATTTGATAAGGTCCCTCCCAATTGGGGGACATTTTTCCTGGGGGTATCGCGCGGCTAGCTTCATTGTTTCGAAGGACAAAATCATTTTCCTTGAAGTGACATTCTTTAACGCGCTGATTATAATATTTTTCCAGCTTTTTCTTGTATTTGGCTTCATTGATGATAGCCGCTTCTCTGCGTCCTTCAAGCAAGTTGAGGTCCAATCTTCTTTCGCGCTCGTTATCAGTCTTGCTCATCATGATTACCCTATAGGATGGGCATCCAATTTCTGCTGGAATCATAGCCTCTGTCCCATAGGTTAGGCTGAACGGGGATTCGCCATTGCTAGTTTTGCTTAATGTCCTGTGCGCCCACAGGACATTAGGTAACTCTTCGACCCAAGAATGGGATTCTCCCTCCAACCTTTTCTTCAGCCCATTAAACAAACTTTGATTCGCGCGTTCCACTTGGCCATTCCCTTGAGGGTGGTAGACCGAAGTGAAGATTTGGTTGATGTGCAATTCTTTGAGCCAGCTGGATATCTTCCTGTCAGTGAATTGTTTGCCATTGTCGCCCACAATTTCCATAGGAAGGCCAAAACGGCAAATGATGTGGCTCCAGATAAATTGCTTCATCGCCTCAGCTGTGAATTTTGCTAGTGGCTTGGCCTCAACCCATTTTGTGAAATAGTCTATCGCCACTACCAAAAATTTCACTCGCCCTTGCGCTTGCGGCAGGGGCCCCACAATATCAATGGCCCATTTGTGGAAAGGCCATGCAGAGGTCACCGGAATCAAGTTGTTCTTTGGCCGCATGGTGTTTGGCGCGTAGCTCTGACATGCCTTGCATTTTTGGATTTCTTTCAGCGCATCCAAGTACATGCCTGGCCAATAGTTGCCTGAGCTCATTGCCTTGGCAACCACCATGCGCGGGCCAGCGTGTATTCCGCAGATTCCTTCGTGAATCTCCCTAATCACATAGCTTGCTTCTTCAGCATCCAGGCATTTCATGAGCGGACCCAGGTAAGAGCGTCGATATAATGTACCATCAAGTAGTTCATAGTTCTGCGCCTTGTGTCTTATCTTTCTCGCCTGTGCGCGATCGTCCGGTAACTTTCCCTCCTTCAAGAATTCCATTATTGGAGTTATCCATGATGAAGGGGTTGTATGGGTTACCAAGACAGACTTCGCCACCACCGACGGGTTGCTCATTACTTCTACCCTGACATCTTTGCCAAAGTGATCAAAACTGGTTGATGCCATCTTACTCAGCGCATCTGCAGATTTGTTTTCACTGCGCGGAATATGAATGATTCTGAAGCGGTCAAATTGCTCAGTGAGCTTTTTCGCCTGCTCTAGATATAGAGGCATGGTGTTCTCCTTGGCATCATAAAGGCCATTGACCTGTGCTGCTACCAAGTACGAATCAACATGGGCCTCTAGCTTCTTAACTCCAAACTTGCGCGCAATGCGCAGACCAGCCAGCAGGGCTTCATATTCAGCCTCATTGTTGGTACTCTTGAAGTCCAACCTAATAGCATAAGTATATTCATGATTATCAGGGTCCACCAGTTTGAGGCCCGCGCCGGATCCTTCGCTGTTGGAGGCTCCATCAGTGAATAGCCTCCAAACATCTTCTTCATCATTTGCTCGCGGAGGATCTACCTCTCGCTGAGCTTCTTAAATCTTTCCCTCCGGGATTTCCGCGATGAAATCCCCAGAACTTGACCCTTTATTGCTGAACGGGGCTTATAGGTGATCGTGTGTTCACCTAATTCCAGCGCCCACTTTGTCAGCCTTCCGGAGAGCGCGGGGCGTCGCAAGACTTGCTGGATGTTGTAACCAGTCAGAACTTCAATAGGATGACCATTGAAATATCTATGGAGCTTGCGCGACGCGTGTGTTAGTGACAAAACTAACTTTTCCATGATGGAATAGCGCGTCTCAGGGTCTGTCAGCACCCGACTCACATAGTATATTGGCGTTTGGATCCCCTTGCGATCCACCAATAATACTGCGCCGATGGCGCGGTCTCCAGCTGACAGGTACAATGTAAGGGTTTCGCCAGGAAGTGGAGCTGTTAGCGCGGGCAGCTTTATGAGACATTCTTTTATCTCACTGAAAGCTTGCTCAGCCTCAGGCGTCCACTTGAATTGGCTCTTCTTCAAGCAATTCCTCAAAGTGTTAACGAATGAAGTAGATTTGCTGGCGTGGTTCGCTAGGAACCTGTTGATTGACACCAATCTACCATTCAGCTTCTGAACCTCTTTCATGGTGGATGGTGAAGGCATGTCAAGGATGGCTTCCACCTTTTCAGGGTTCACCTTGAAACCATCCTTAGTGACCATTACACCAAGAAATTTCCCCTCTTCCGCGCCGAAAGTACATTTGCTCGGGTTGAGCTTCATGTTAACTTCCGTTAGGCGCTGAAGAGTTTCCTCGATGTCTTTGAGCATTTGTCTCTCCTCCCTGCTCTTGATCACCAAATCATCAACGTAGACTTCTAGATTTCTTCCGATTTGTTCACTGAAAACCGAATCCATAAGTCTCTGATAGGTGGCTCCCGCATTCTTTAAACCAAAGGGCATTTTTGTGTAACAAAAAACACCCTTGTCGGTTCTGAAGGCAGTCTTGTCTTCGTCCTGTGGTGCCATTTGAATCTGGTGATAGCCTTTGTAGGCATCCAGGAAACATTTGAGCTTGAATGGCGCCACGGAGTCCACCTTTGCGTCGATGTTTGGGAGAGGGTAACAGTCTTTCGGACATGCTTTGTTGAGGTCCTTGAAGTCAATACACATCCTCCATGACCCGTTGCTTTTCTTTACCATCACAGGATTGGCTACCCACGTCTGGTATCGGATCGGGCGGATGATGTTTACGCGCAACAGGTCCTCCACTTGCTCATTCATGGCCTTCGCCTTTTCATCCCCCATGATTCTCTTTTTCTGAGCAATTGGCTCCACCGACTTGAACGTGTTAAGAGAATGTTGCGCCAAGTCTCGCGGGACCCCCGTCATATCGGAGTGTTGCCACGCGAAAACCGACGTGTATTTTATGAGCAACTTTTTCATTCTCAATCTCGTTTCGTCCGAAATGGTAGCGCCAATTGTGACCGTTTGCTCTGGGAATTTTGGGTTTAAAATCCACTTCTCTGGCGCATTGTCCGCCATTGGAAGTTTCATTCTCCCTTCTCGCGGCGTACTTGTCACTGCGCACAAGTGATCGCGGTAAACAAATGTTACGCCTGTTGGTGTCGGGAACCCCAATGCGCCGTGCGCTGGCAACGGTACAGCATTAAATTGGGCAATCGTTCCCCTACCCAGGATCATATTGTGGCATGACGTGGTGGGCAAGACCAAGAAGTTGACAACTTCGGCTCGCTTGTGCTCATCATCCCCCATAGTTAGTTCAAACTGAATCTGTCCAAGGGGATGGATGATTTCATTTGAAACACCACAGATTGGTGCGTTCACAATTTCGAGCCGCGCTTGGTCTGCCGGGTCTAACTTTCTGAAACACTGCTCATACATAATGTCAGATTCACTTCCAGTGTCCACCAGGACTTTTGACACTTCGTAATGAGCAATGTGTGTGGTGATGACGAGAGGACTGCTTATTGAAGGGCCTCCCCTGATTCTTGGGAAGATAACTTGCTGCTCGCGCCAATCTCCGTTGATTTGCGCGCTTCTCTTTTTTGATGTCTGCCCTTGTCGTCCCCCCTCAGCCACACAGATTCTTTTGTATTTCTTGCTGGCAGAGGCTCCTTCCGGTTGCTCATCTTCTATTCTTGGGTTTTTCACCAAGTGAGCCAGCCTGCCTGACTTTACATCCTTCTCGATCGCATCCTTTAAATGATGGCATGCGTCGGGGTTGTGGCCCGGGGACTTGTGAAATTCACAATATTTGCCACTGTTTTGCGGTCCCTTGTAGTGTAGTTGCTTGGGGGCTTGAATTGGACATTCTCAGTACTTAACACCTGTGAAGGTGTTTTAGTGAGGGAAGTCCATATTCTTGGCAGAGGTCTGCTAGGATCTCTGCCGCCCTCCCTCTTGTCACCCTCCCCGCGACTACGAACATCTTTTTGGGGCTGGGGTGAGCTTGGTTGCGCTTGCTTTTCTGCGGAAGAAAAACTTGTTGGCTGCAACCTGGACCATACAGAGTTCTGTTTGGCCCTCTTCTCTTTGCTGCGCGGTGATTCAGCCTGATGCGCTCTTTCTCTTGCCCTATCTTGGGCAATCTGTTTTTCATTTCTCGCGAAGACTCGCGATGCTTCCATTAGTTTTGCCCAAGTGGTGGGCATACCATCTTTGCTTACGAGAGCTCGGCGTAGTTGATCACTGCGCGCGCCTTGTATAAAGGCCACGCGCAGGAGCTGCTCAGTTATACCCCCGATTGCCAGGGACTCCTGATTGAAACGAGTGATGTAATCTTCAATCGTTTCATCATTCCTGCGTACGCAGTGCATGATGTCATCAGGATCGCGCGTGTGCCTGCGCTGCTGTACGAAGTGGGCTTGGAACTTTTCTAATAGTTCCTCGAACCCATCAATTTGCCCAGTCGGCAAGCTCTCGAACCATACCCGCGCTGCGCCCGTGAGGCAGCGAGCAAACATATGACACCATGTTGGCATCGTCCAGCTCTCTAGATTTCCCGTGTTATAGAAACCTTGCAAAAAGTCATCTGGATCTGTTGTGCCATCATATTTGCCCAGACCACTTGGCATCTTGGTCTTGTGCTGGATGGGAGCCTGCGCGATGCGCGCAGTAAACTTTGAGTGTTTTACCAAGATGGCTGGTCTGTAGGGTGTGGTTACGTCCACTTGCCCTCTGACCGGTGGGCTGTACGGCATGTGCAGATCCAGATCTGCTCTGGCTCCAGGCGCCATGTTCACAGGCGCGCGGAGCTGTGAGCCTCCTGCATGAGTATCCCGTGTCTTCCTCATGCTATGCACTTCTTCATCACTGAACTCAGTGTGTGCAGTGTGAACAGAATGTCCTTCTTCCGGCGCGCGCGGCCTTTTTGTAGTGTGCTTATCAAACGCTTGCCTTTGTGTTTGGTCGGCTAGCTTTTTCTGTTTGACCATTTCATTGTACTTTTCTATCAGACGCCGCTGCTCGTTTATGAGCCATTCATTCGGATCATTTGTTTCTTCTTCTGGACCCATTGGTCCTTTCAGTTTCCCGCCGGCCATATTTTGTAACGCGAGATCGTCTGGAGGAGTTTCAGTCTGGCCGTGAGGGGTTGTGACGAAGGGACGGTTGCTGGTGGTACGCGTAGAATCACGCGGAACCCTCAGAACCTGCTGTCCGTCGTTAACACCCTCACGTTCAATATCCTCCAGAGCTTGATCAACGTTGCGAACGCCAGAAACCATGGTGATTGTTTTTTTTTTTTTGTAGATCTGATTAGATCTGATTGCCGTTTGTAACAGTGGATGGCGCCAATGAAGAAACGTGGATCTACTCACTGGTAGCAGATCTACTTTCCTCGGGTTTTGATTGTACTATTTCACCGATGGTTCGTCTGGATCAATGTTCTTCCACCTACAAAACGAACAGCGCCGTTACTTACCCCTCAGAAAGGGACAGAGGGGTCCTCTTTGGGGTAACCCTCCGGCGTGAGAATAAGTATGTGTAGGAGAAGATAATAATGTGTGAGTAAGGGAAATGGGATAGTATTGCTTAATAGCTGAATACTGTATGTTACTCTGTATGATTATGTGATTCTCTCTGTGTATGAGAAAGTAACTGACTAGGGCTGCCTGTCAGTGAATGTAATTGAATATGCTTCAATGTGAATCAATGTGTGTCTGTAACTGTGTACGTTATGATGTATTTATAGTGCTAGGGTTTCCACTGATTGAGCTAAAAACCAAATTAGGGTTTCGTTGGCCTCCTCCAATCGATTTGCGCCACGTGTCCTTTGGGACACCTGGCGCTTTCTCGTTGGTTGTAATCACGTGGTAGCACATGAGTCATGCTGAGCTGTCCATCTTTCATTTAGCAGCTGTCAACATCAGCATATCCTTATTCCTTAAAAAGATGCCTTCTGGAAGGTTGTCTGACGTGCATAATCAAGGTTGCCCTAATCCTGATTTGGATAAGGACGAGGTTGATTATGTGCATGTGTGATATGCGCCCATCCTGAGGATGCGCGAGGTCTTCTCTTTATTCTCACGCGCAGATATTTAATGCGCAGATGCGATACGCACAAGCATGTAATACGCGTCACGCGCGGATGCCCCACGCGCAGCTGCGCCATGCGCAACTGTGATATGGGTGGGCATGTATGATGCGCGAGCATGTGATATGCGCCGCGCGCGGATGCGCCACGCACGATGTGATATGCATAAGCATATATGATGCGTGAGCATGTGATACGCGCGAGCATATGTGATGCATGAGCACATGTGATGCGTGAGCATATGTGATGTTTGAGCATATGTGATATGTGCAAGCATGTGATGCTTGAGCATAAGTTTTGGCTTTGTGCCTTGATAATATCTTTGATTTCTAATGTCTTGTATATATCTTGTGGGTTGACCCGCCCCGCTCGATGTTGAGGCGGGTACATACCTCTTCAGGTAACATTTATCATTAAAGACAATATTTTCTAAGATAGTGGTGAATATTTCATATCTTGCACGCAAGCAACAGCCTTCTGTTTGAAATTCATAACTAGATTTCTTTCATTGGAAAACTTCGGATATATAAATGAGATTCAGGAAAGGGGCATTTTTGGAATTAGTTTTGTATTAGTTTTTTCCATCCACTAGACATATTGTTTTGGGTCAAATTGATAATTAGGGATATGGAGTTGTTTTGTATTAGTTTTGTAGCTTAATTCAAGTATGACAAAAAAGAAAAAAAGAAACAAAGATGGCAGTTTTTTTTAAATAAATAGAGAAGTTTCTTATATAAAGTAAGAGTTGTATATATTGTTTTTTTTTTTTTTGCTTTTTGAAGAATTATGCATAACAATATCCAGAGTGTTACGTTTGTGCCATTATGAAATAGTATTGTATTCTGATGTATATTTATTGTTGCTGCTATAATTAGGCTAATTCGTAGGGGTTTACGTAATCATGTTTTAAAGAATTGTAATTTGTATGTTTCTTTAAGCTTGTATAATTGTTTATATGAACTCATTATGTATGTTATTATGCATATTGTAAAATTTGATTTTGTTTTGTTTGTTTATTTATTTATTTACCAACCTGTGTATCACACGGGTTCTAACCTAGTGATCTAATAAACTATAACATCATTCAATAGCCATAAACATTTTAACATTTTTTTTAATAAACTAAAACATTTTATAATAATGAAGCACCCACGGTTTTATTGTCTTCCTACCTATTCCAAAATGATGAACATGATTTCTTCCTAAATCAGTTTTATTCACACACGCAATGACACCAAACTCCATCAAACAGTTCATATCTAGTCTAAACTCCAAAAAAATGCTAAAATAACAATTTTCATTAAGACTCCACTATGTCTCCATGGCATCCACTCTCGACTTTCCAGATCCGACGCCAACAATTCCCGCCCCAAAGTGGTTAGAACGTATGGATCTTGAATCAAAGAAAAACACCATCACTAAGAAAATAAATAATGGGCATCTCAAATTAAATTTATGTGAAGGAAAGTCCCAGGACCGTCTCCGAGAATTTAAATGCCTCGGTCGAGCCAAAATAAAAAGGTATGTAGGCCTAACGAAAATTTTTTATTTGCTAATGTACATGTATAAAACTTTTATCGACCGATTTATTATAAGCAGAAACTATTCTGAGCATTTAATTATCTCATAAACTATTGCAAATAACCTTATTTTTAACATCAAAAAGCATATGTATGTAATATGTATAAAAAAGTTTGCGCCCCCGAAACTTATGTGCCCCGGCCGATAGTGCGGCTCATACACCCTTCGAGCGTCCCCTGAAAAATCCTCACATGTTATCGGAAATTAATATAAAGGTTAATTAAACTCCATAATTGTTGGGGAGGATAATAACTGCATTGGTTAGTTAATAAAAATGAGATAAAATCAAGTTACCTTAATACCCTTTTGATTTAATTGAATGGAGTGCCACATGGTATAATCCTATTGTTTCTTACTCTTCTTTAAAACAAATTCATTTTTATTTAAACCCTACTCTCTCTCTCTCTCTCTCTCTCTCTCTATATATATATATATAGTAGTTTTTATCCTCGTATTATGAAGCTGTGTTTCATTTTCGTGTCTAATATTCATGTTTTTTTGCATTTTAATTTTATTTATTATAAAAAAGTTAATAATATACTTAGAGATTTAATGATGAAATAGTTTCACAAATAAATGACATGTTATAACTCGTTTAAAAGATATGGGTTTGATGATAAATTGTTTCACAAATAAATGAGATGTTATAACTCAGTTTAAAAGCTATATGGGTTTGACGAGACCTACTTTATCTGATTTTTATATTAAATATTTGGTGAGATTAGTTTTTAATTTAATGAGATGTTATAACTTGTTTAAGAAGTATCTAGGTATGATAAAACTCATACCATGAATTCAGGTCAAATGCTTGGGAAACCTTAATTTAAAAATCAAGGAAATTTGGTGACTCCCCAAAAAAAGAGGGAGCGGCCACATCGCGACACGTAGGATTTTTTGGTTTTGTTTATATATATTATATATATATAGAGGATTAGGATCATGTGAGAACTATTTTGAAATTGAGAACCTTGATAACCATTTTAGACCACAAAATTATAAAACAAAAAAACGCGAAAATAAAAAAAGTAAAAAAACCAAAACTTTTAATAAAATTATCGGTTTAACAAAATTATACACATATGTATAATACTTATTTTTAATTTTATACATGTTATTCTTTATACACATGTATACAATTAAGATAAATGATAATGTACATGTGTGTACATTATGTAAATCGATATTAAATACAAATATACATATGTGTATAATTATGTGGTCTTGTTTTTTTTAAAACCGGGATGAAAAATAAAATTTTTGGTTTTTTTACTTTTTAAAAATTTTGTTTTATATATTTTTTTTAAAATATTTTTTATGGCTCTCCATTAAAAATCAAAGTTTTCTTGAAAACCAACTAAAGCAATCTTGACCATTGATCTAATAGATCAATGGTTATGGTTATTATTTATAATGACATTTTAGTAAATAGTTCAAAATTAAAGGAGATTATATTAATGTTAAAAGGATAAATCTGGAACAAGAAATATATATGAAAATTATCATCAAAATTCCTATATTCATCTTTCCTCTCTCCTAAATTAATATCTAAACAAAAATTCTATATTATTTTATTTCTTATCATAATCAACATTTTACGTAAGAAAAATAGATTGAATCTCCATTATAAGGAATTTTTGTAGAAACTGTTGACACACATGTGTATTCATCAAAATTTAACTTAATTTATATAAGGTACATATATGTAATGTAACACAACAAAAAAAACAAACAAAAATAAGTTATGCATCACCAATTAAATCAAATCGTACCATTCGGTAACATATATGTAAATCAGAGTGTTACGTATATGTAATTCAAAGTATTACATATATGTAACACTATATGAAATCGAATCGAGTTATTCATCGACGAGTTCTTCTTGAATACTTAATATATAAGTACTTTACACATCTTAACCTTTAAAAAAACTTAAAAAAGTCTTGGTTTTACCATTAATTTATACCAAAACTAAATTCTTACAGTTATAAATATTGATGATTGGTGTTAGTGATTGAACTAAATAATAATAATATGATCCATCCGTAGTTGGCATCTTCAATAGGTAAGGAAAAAAGTGAACAAAAAAAGATAATATATAAAGAAGGCTTAGTTCTCCTTCTCAACTGATGTGGGATGTCACAATCCACCCCCCTTAGGGGTCCAGCGTCCTCGCGGGACCTGGCACCATCAGTCCGACCCTGGCTTTGATACCATTTGTAACAGTCCAGCTACCACCGCACTATAATATTGTCCGCTTTGGCTGGGAAGTACCACCATCGCCTCACGGATTTGCTTTTGGTTGCCCAGGTGGTCACCCATCCTCATACTTCTCCCACCTGAGTACGCTTAACTGTGGAATTATTGTGACAATCGTCAATTTCAGGTTAACTCCGTTAACTCCGTTAATTCAACTCCGTCAATTCAAACTTAAAGATCACTGAATCTATAACGCACACATCATTACATTTAAACTAGGGTTTAAATGACGCTTGACACTTACTACATGTGTAGTCTTTCGGGATTTGCACCGAAACGCAAACGAGTTGACGCAAACGATTGGTGAATAAACGAAAAACGCCAAAACAATAATTATGTGATAATTATGTGTTAGGCTTATGTGTTATGTGATAACATTGTTATAAACGTTAACTCAATGTGCTAGAACTAGTTAATTAAGCTAGAAAAGTAACATTTGAAAGTGGAGGGACCTAGATGTAACATGATTGTTATTAAATAATATTAAACTAAAACCCTAGCCTCTCTTTCTCTCCCTCATAACCGACGGCCAGCCCCCCTTGTCACCCTTGCGATCGGCTCACATACACACACATCCTTTGATTTTTGATCTTGTCTTTCGCAATTGAAGCATCCTACATCCGTTTCTAGCCATCTTCTACCTTCCTCTTGCTTGTATTGGTGTTTTGAAGGTATAATTATAAACCCTAGGTCCGATTTTCATATGTATATGGGTTCATATGTTTTATCTTGATTTGATGATGGATTGATTGTGATATGATAACTAGAATTGGTGTTATTACATGTTAATCGTTGTGTCTTTGATTTTGAGTTCAAAAAAAACCCTAAGCATGTATGTAATGTGTAATTGATGTGCATGGATAATGATTATGGTGTCTAGAATGTCATATGAACGGATTGTGGTCTATAGATGGTTAATATGTTGAGTTTGGATACAAACAGTTTCTGGACAGATTGTGTTGTTGATGTTCAATTGACTGTTACGGGGTGTAAATGTGAAAATTGGTTGAGATTATTGATACTACAGTAAACTAGGTTGAGTCTAGTTTCTAAAGAATATAAATTTGCAATTTTTGGACGTGTAAAAGTTAACCTTTATGATTTTACAAAAACGTTGTGCAAAGCTGAGTTGTTAGACCTGCTGTTAGGTTGTTTTGTAAATGTTATATCTCATGAACTACGAGACCAATTGGGTTGGTTCCACTTCTGGAAGTTGACTTATTGAGTTAGGAACCTAACCCAAATGGTCTTGCATTTGTTGGATTTTTCATTTAACGGGAATTTCAAATAACATTCTGTTGCGCATGAATTTGACTGTTATGAGCTTGCTGTAGTGTTTTGATCATTATGAGAAATCTATGTGGAATAAAAATAAAATAAAATATGTTCTGGAAACCTAACACATGCATGCTTTAGTGATGATTTTTGGTAAATTAATTGAGATGCTATGATCGGTGGAATAGTACAATCTTTCAAGTGGAATTTCTGTCTCGGTGAAACTAGCTGCTGAATTTTGTGAAAATGCATGAAATATGATAATTGCTAGTTAATTGTTATGTTTTGACCAATTTGCCCCTGCGGGGAATACTTGCTAAATAGTTGTCGTGTTTTGACCAAATTGCCCTTGCGGGGAATAATTGCTAGTTAATTGTTATGTGTGACCAAATTGCCCTTACGGGGAGTAATTGCTAGTGATGTACATTATTAATACATGACACGTAAATAATTGCTCACACACGTATCGTATCACAAATGTACTCATTAAGTCACACACGATTCACAAACAAACACGAAACGTATCTTGTGATTAGGAATTATGTGCCGGGTCTAGAGACTCGATATTAGTTCCAATACTTAGAAAATCTCCTTGTTGTTTTAGAACGCTAGAGAGAGTTTTCTGTGACGCGCATCACTTGGCGATTGATTTTGGGAATTCTTCGCAAACAGTGAGTTTCACTTACCCCTTTAAACTGTTTTAAACGCTTTTCACTTGGGGGAGATAACATACTCCGATAAACGCATTTAAGATTTTGTTAGTAAATTATATATCACTTGTAAAGGCTAAGTGGCAAACGAAACATTTGAAGTCCTACACATCGAACCGGTTAATATTTGGAATAGCGAGTCACTGTTGAGTAGTACTACTGGGTTTGAGAAACCCCACCCAACGCTAAACTCGACCTAATTTTGGCTAACACGTACCATGGTCTGGATGACCTGGTGACAAAGCACTTGATAAACAGTCAGCTTCGGTGTCGAACACTTAGTAATACTTGTTGTATAGGCTAGCTACCTATCGATATATAATTGATTTAACACTATCTGGTAACGCAAAACGCTAAACGCAAAACACTGAACGCAAAACGCTAAACGCAAAACGCTGAACGCAAACGCTAAACGCTTTATTTTATTTAAACTTGTGAACTCACCAACCTTGTGTTGACACTTTTAGTATGTTATTCTCAGGTAGCCGAGGCGGGCGCGCGGTATAGGATCATGCATTGCTTGAAACGCTTTTGTTATGCAAACCATTTTTTTTAAAACTGTTATCATTTGGTTTAAGTCGTCCTGCGTGACGCAACATTTATTTCATGGTTTTTACGCTTCCGCACTTAATTACTCGTAAACGTTTTCGTGGTTTGAAAACTTTGTTTTATGGTTTGATTATAACTAATGAATCCGATCCTGTTAGTTCACACCCTCTGACGGTAAAACTCCGTTAGTGGATTTTGAGGGTGTGACAGATTGGTATCAGAGCCATTGGTTATAGCGAACTAGAAGCTGCATGCATACTAGACTATAACCGCGACGACCCATTAGTTATAATAATACGCACTGCATATGTTTGTGTAGTCTTTGTTATCTTATCTCTTTACCTCTTTCACGCGCGCATACACGGCTTACCTGTAGGGATGTCGACTCTACCATCATCCTCGTCCGATCAGATGACTTATGCTCATGGGAAGGAGCCACAGTTACCTAACTCATCGCCACCTCGTGTAGTCCCGGAACTCGAAGCTCCCGCACCGAAGAGGTATCGCTTATCCGGAGGCATGTACGAAAACAAAGTTAGCTGGGATTGGTACCCTAATATGATCAGACGTATGGTCTATCGCGAACAAGTTCCCCCGCTACCCCACCCGAACCATCCTGCTTACCCCAACACCCTACCACCCATAACCGAACCTGTAGAGCGTGTGCTCGCAGCTGTTGTTTCTTGTTTGGAGCGTGACGTGGGTTACATGCGCTATACGAGAGCTAACGTATCCGGACTGTTAAAAGATGGAACCGAAACTAAAGAGGAAATTTCCCGCCTGACAGCGGCAATGAAGAAAATGCAAGAGGCTAGTGATCAACAGATGAAGATTATGAGAAAGATGCAAGCCGAGATGATAGACTTGCAAGAGCAACTCCAAGTAGCAAGGACCCAAACAGAAATAGCACTAGCAACGTTTTCTTATCATCCAGCCGCTTCATGATCCATACCAACCGGCGGCCACCATCATTCACCCGGTCAAGCAGTCATTGTTTCAAGATATAGGAGATATCTAGGATTATGTTCTTTACAATACTAGGTGGATGCTACTGTTTTATAAGGTGACATCAACCTGACTGCAGCAGAACTCCAAACTCTGCTGAATGACCACGCGGCGGCTGCTCTAGCCGCACATGTTCAGAACCAAGCTGGAGGTCCAATTGGAACGTGTGCCTTCAAGCATTACCTTGACTGCAAGCCCAGTTCGTTTAAGAGCACCGAGGGAGCTATAGGCTTCCTGCGTTGGGCTGAGAAGGCCGAATCGGCGTTTGAGATGTGTAATTGCCGCTCTGCCAGTAGGGTCAAATTTGCTGCTGGAATACTTGAACGTTCTGCTCTCACTTGGTGGAATTCAAACGTACAGATTCTTGGATTGGAACTGGCTAACGCTATGAACTGGGAGGAGTTCAAAAACATGATGCGAGAAGAGTACTGTCCTAGGGAGGAGATTGCAAAGTTGGAATCCGAGTTTTGGTCATTGAAGATGGTGGGTTCAGAAATCGAAGCCTACACCACCCGTTCTCACGAGTTGGCTGTGATGTGTCCACGGATGGTAGACCCGCCGAGTAAGAGGATTGAAATGTATATTGATGGGTTAGCACCGCAGATTCAGGGCATGGTGACGTCTTCCAGACCAGCCACGATTCAACAAGCGATTCGGTTAACTCACAAACTAACGGATCAAGTAGTGAAATATTTTTTATGGCTCTCCATTAAAAATTAAAGTTTTCTTGAAAACCAACTAAAGCAATCTTGACCATTGATCTAATAGATCAATGGTTATGGTTATTATTTATAATATTAGATCAATGGTTATGGTTATTATTTATAATGACATGTTAGTAAATAGTTCAAAATTAAAGGAGATTATATTAATGTTAAAAGGATAAATCTGGAACAAGAAATATATATGAAAATTATCATCAAAATTCCAATATTCATCTTTCCTCTCTCCTGAATTAATATCTAAACAAAAATTCTATATTATTTTATTTCTTATCATAATCAACATTTTACGTAAGAAAAATAGATTGAATCTCCATTATAAGGAATTTTTGTAGAAACTGTTGACACACGTGTATTCATCAAAATTTAACTTAATTTATATAAGGTACATATATGTAATGTAACACAAAAAAAAAACAAACAAAAATAAGTTATGCATCACCAATTAAATCAAATCGTACCATTCGGTAACATATATGTAAATCAGAGTGTTACGTATATGTAATTCAGAGTATTACATATATGTAACACTATATGAAATCGAATCGAGTTATTCATCGACGAGTTCTTCTTGAATACTTAATATATAAGTACTTTACACATCTTAACCTTTAAAAAAACTTAAAAAAGTCTTGGTTTTACCATTAATTTATACCAAAACTAAATTCTTACAGTTATAAATATTGATGATTGGTGTTAGTGATTGAACTAAATAATAATAATATGATCCATCCGTAGTTGGCATCTTCAATAGGTAAGGAAAAAAGTGAACAAAAAGAAGATAATATATAAAAAAGGAGGTGGAAGAAAAATATGATAATGGCAATTCTCGACGGTTATGGTTAATGGATTCCAAATTTTGATTTATAGCCAACTCTCTTTTGATTGTTTCACGTACGTTGCCATCTTCTACAGATTCTTCTATTTTGCTTTATCTTCATTTACATAAATTAGAAATGAACTGTAACAATACTGTGAAATTGCAATATGCAACCAAGTCTAAATAAAAGGCTATATTATTGGGAGAGAATGACGTGATATTATTTTAAAAAACGTAATACGGAATATGATGGATATAAATTTACTGAAACACTCTTAGAATAAATAAAATAATAATAAAGTTTAAATTTTGTAATTGGTCTATAAAAGTTTTCATAGATTTTAACTTAGTGGGTGGGTTTCATTTGAACCCTCCCCTAGAGCTATAAATGTTATTTTATTTGGTAACATAATACTTCACTAACACCATATCATCATATCTTAAAAAACTTTTAACTTACAAAAAAACAACATTCTATGTCTATATAACTAATCCACCATGCTTCGTCAATAAAAACATTAAACGCAATGTTTCAGGACACGTTAAGTATTACTTACCTCTTCCTACCATTGCGTTCTCTTCAAAGCCCTGCTGCCTTTGTTTCCAGAACCATTTTGAGTTGTACCTTGTAAAATTAAACATGCAAAATATGTGTATAAGTAAAAGGTGGCAATATCCAACACAACCAATGATTTCAAGTTTCAACATAAAATAACACATAAATAGTCAAATCTAGCATCAGCAAAATCAAGCATACAACACAAAACCATTCGCTGTTTGTATACAGATTAAATACGATGTTCCAGGATACAGAAATGACAGCTTACCTCTTCCAACCAACGCGCTCACTCACATATATTATACAATAAGAAAGATATAAATTGTCTTTGAGAAAACCAGCCCACCCGCTCAGTTTCTGTTTATTATGGATCACCCCAGCAATCATCTCTTTCAAACTGCTTACACTCTAGTCTCGATCAACAACTCCACATTTATTTCCAGTATTTCACCCCTCAGATTTCCTTTATTAGCACTTGGCACCAAAACACTAATGCAAGCAGGTCCCTATCATAACACACACAACTCCAATTAGCACAATGAGCCCATAAGGTGGAGTAACAATAGCAATTTCTTAGGCACAATAGCAATTCATTAGGCACTAGTTTGAGGCCCGTGTATTACACAGGTAATTGATGAAAAATTTAAACTCTAGCAATTAAGTAAAATTCTGTCAACAAAATGATCATATAGTTTGTTAATACAATTACAATTTATATTAAAATTGTAAAAATTACATAATCACTAAGGTTACACAAATATGATACAAATAAGTAAAAAAAACTTCATTGTACACTACATTTGATGTATTGGTTGGTATACATTATTTATCAAAAACCAAAATCTTTAGTCCAAGTATGATTGTAACACATGATAAGGTAACATATAGGTTTGTTTGTAACTTTTGATGTAGCCACATATTGTTGTCCGTGTGACAAATAAAGTTCGTTCAAGTACATACCAAATTACCAACCCTAAATAATGATATTATATCCATGACACTAACAAAAAAAACATTCATGCACATAAAATATCATACCTTTTAGACAATTAATATTATGTCATTTGAGATCATCAGTTCATGTTTATCTAAAAAAAACATGATTATCCCAAAAACATATTACCTAAACATTGATGATATAATCATCCTTATAATCTTTAGAATCTAAAACTGATTGATCATGATATTTTTTTGTAATTAATATTCCATGTATGACAAAAGTTTAATTGATTTTATATTTTACAATTAAAAGTTGTATAATCAAGAAACATACATAGTCGAAAATTAAAATATAATAAAAATATTTGTTTCATTTCATATGAATGTAATTCACATAAAAATGACAAAGACATACTAACCTTAAAACCATTGTTCAAATAACAGTGATTATTCTGAGTTAACAGATTAGAAGATTTAAGTTGCATAAAGTGAAGCTAGTGACTCTTATTTATAATAGTTCAAAGTATTTGATAAGCAATGTTTAAATTTTAAACACTAATTTCGTGTTATTACTTATTAGTTAATATTAAGAAAGTTGTTGGAATACTTAATTAATTGATATATATATATATATATATATATTAACAGCTTATAGAGAAGAAGAAGAAGAAGAAGAAAAGATTTTCGATTTGATGAAAGCATGGTAAATGACTCTTAACATGATTAATATTATTTTTTACAATTAATATAAAAACGGAATATCCTTGAAATGTAATGAGGAACATGATTAAGTTACAAATAATAAGAAAAATAATAAATATTTCTATTAAGTTATGTTATAATTAAGGTGTGAATCTTAACGACTTTTTATAACATATTTAATTAATAAATGTTAATACTGTATTTTTTTTTTAAATTTTGTGTATAACTTTATTATTTTGATATAAACCACAATAAACAATTTAATTATGTACCAACCAACAGAAAACACTAACGTAACCCTAAGTCGTTGTATTTGTATAAAAATAAAATTAATAAGTTAATATAATATTGAAATTATGTAAAAACTTAACGAAAGCGATATTCTATGAAGCTAGGTTTCAATATCCTAAATGATTTTCGGAAAGCGAAAATAGTGGATGGGATTGAAACATATTTTTTTGTTTAAAATTTTGAATTTGAATGTTTTTAATTATGTAATTACTATTATATGGCATGTTAAATGAAATATATTTAAATGTATATAAAAGGTATAAATCAAGTCATAAAATATATGTTTTGAAACATTTTGGTACGAGTTATGCGGAAAATATTGAAGACTAAATATTGGTTTTCTTATTGCTAAAACCCTTTATATTATAGAAAAAGTCAAATAAATAAATGACATATAGTTCATATGGTAAATCGTTATACATATGGATTGTAATTATAATATTCAACTTCAGTGACCAAGATTTATGTAATAGCTACTCTCTGTGTTTGCAATATTTATATAAAATGTTTGGAGAAAATTAATAAAATACACATTTTCCTGAGTTCAAATGCATATGTAAAAATTTTAAATCAAAATCTGAAACCAATCTTATATAAAATATATTGTCGCTCAAATCCCAATTTAAAAACAATATGTAGTTTATTACCATACAAATCCAAATTCTTAGACAATGATGCGTCTTTATTTTATTTAATTTGCAATCACCCGTGACTTGAAAATCTTTATTATAAAAGGCTTGCAATTTCGATGTTGAAATTTCCTTATTTTCTGATTTCACCATTTAGTGTTAATGAATGAATCGATTAGGAGTTATCTTTAATAAAAATAAACTTGAATTCATATATTGAAATGACTTAAAGATAAGAGACCATATATTGAAATATGTTGAAAAAAAGATGAGGATGACTCTGGGATTGACAAGTGGCAAAATGAAGTAGTCTTTTATTAGAGTAGATGGATGTATTAACGATGCAAGGAGTGTGAACTTAGATCCAAGCATAGATCGACACAATGATAATAAAAATGTGATACAATAATAAAATAAAATACAAACCCACATAATCAAGCAACATAGTCTTGCATAACAACTACTGTATGTCATTTTAATCTTTTTATAAGATGATGTATATCAATTAGGGGTGGGTTATAATAAAAAGAAATAGTTTTCTAGGAAGAGTAAGAATAAATCTAGGCCCTTGGATCTACGATCTAGTGGTTGAGATTGATAGTTTTCAAAATACCAAATAATTTCCTAGGATCTAGGATTTAAGCTACATACAGTAGAAACTCTATAAAATAATACACTTGGGACCACCAAAATTTATTAATTAAAAGAGTTATTAATTAATCGATAAATTAATAATTATTAATTTATATATTAATTAATATTTTATTAATTTATAGTAGAATACTTAGTTTACAAATACCTTTCAAGTTTCCACTTAATTATTGTATACAATGCATGTATATCAAATGAACGACCCAATTTGAAAGAAACCTTCAATCTTTCACCTTATTATGCTTCTTGTGTTCAATGTATCACTTTATGGACATTAAAAATATTTTCTATATAAATACAAGATCAAGATAGGTTAACACAAACAACTCATACACACAACATGGCTTCCCATCTTAAAGGTGTGAAAAAAACAACAAAGACAAACGAGATTCGAAGAGCATTATGCTAAGGAAACAACACCAGATGTTCTTACCATGCTAAGGAAAATTAGAGACGAGATTCAAGGGGAATTTGATCTCAACAAAAAACAAAAGACAATTGAGTCATTTTTCAAGAAACCTTCATAAATCATTCATGTAATATGCTATATATAGGAAATTATTAATTTATATTTTATATGGGGTCTAAAGAAATTATCAAAAATGTATTATCTTATAGTTTTAGTGAATTATTAATTTAGCACCCTATCCCCGAGTTGGGACCGGCAAAAAATATTATCTTAGAGAGTTTATTAAATAATCGAGTATTAATTTATCGAGTTTCTGCTGTAATTCCCTAAATAGCCTCACATGTCCTAACTCTAAATTTTATGTCCTTCTTACTCTTCCTACAAAACTATGTATTTTTATTTTAACCCTTCCTCATATTTTTGTTTTTGAGCTTTTTAACTTTATAATTTTTTGTTCCTTTCCATGTGAGGGTTCAATGATTGGCGCCCTAATTGATGACGCAGGGTGTCCGCAGAAGCGCATTCGCGATGCGAAGGCTTTGCCAATATTGGACAAGACCTGGGATTTCCTCCTCTTCCCCACCAAGGTGCGCGCTGAGCTGGTGGTTTCAGAGGCCATTTTCCAAATAGGTGCGTATCGTCTGAACCCTCGTCCTCTAAATGCTTTAACCTCCGACGGGGTGATTGCAATTCTGTCCTCGAGTGACGAATCATCGTCCCTCGAGGAATATTATCCTGACGATGCATCTGAAATTTCATATGTCACGCGTGCGTTGGCAGAGTTGGAACGGAAGAGGAAGCAGCGATCCTTTAAGGAAGGTGATGCGGGATCCAGTCACGTGGATGCCGAAGAGGTGCCTGCCAAGAAGAAGCATCGGACGCACAGCCCTAAAAAGCAGAACGTCCGGCTTGCGGACCGTGTGAAGGATCTGATGACGGCCTCCGCACGTAAGTTATTGAACTTTACAAAATATCATTTTTTATATTGTGCCTTAGCTAATTCGTTGTTTATTTTCCTCGCAGAAACTGCTGATGCGCCCCATCATGGTGTGTCGACAGCAAAGCCACCATCTCCTCCGCCAAAAATCGTCATACCCGATGACGCGTCCAGTTCGAAAGGGAAGGAACAAGTTAAAGATGCTGAGAGTCCAGTGATTCAAGAAGTGTCGCATCAATCTCCACCTTCCCCTCCGCCGTCCCCCCCCCCCCCCCCCCCACATTTCATTTTCTTCACCACCGCGTCAAGCGGGTGGTGGAGAGGCTTCCCGCTCCCAATTCTCAAGTGTCAATTATTATGGAGTGACGAATCCAGGGGAGGGCGACCATTTATATATCCCTCACTGGACTCTCGCGCAAGGGTCCCGTTTCACAGATCCAGACATATGTGTTGCGTTCATCAGCCACAGTGTTCCTCCTGCAGAAGGGCCTTTCAGCGTGGTCGCCCCCGCCATGATCTCGGTCTGGACTTCAACACTGTCCTGGCTAACATTATGGTCAGCGGGTAGGAAATTTTACGAGAATAGCAATCTATGAGGGAGAAGTGGATGGAGATGTCCCGGGCCACCGAAGAAGCCAAGAAAGCCGTGGTGGACCAGCGTCTGAGGGCTAACACAGCTGAGTGGAAGCTGAAGGATGTCGGAATTGCCCTCCAGGCTGAAAAAGATAAGCAAGCTGCCGCCGCACGCCAATGGGAGAAGGCATGTAAGAATCAGAACGCTATCCTCCAGTCCGCCCGGGACGAGTCTCAAAGGAAGGGAGCAGACCTAGCAAAAGCTCTTGAAGCAAACACTGCTTTGGAGGCTCAAGTTACCACACAAGGTAACTTGATCCAAGATTTTGAAGAGGAAACCAGGCTGCGGAAGGAGGAGGTGGAAGAGATGGAGCAAAGAGATGCGGTGATGAAGGCTGATCATGATGCCCTGCTGAAGGGAGGTGCAGGCCCGTGCGGCTAAGTTGTATGAGGAAAATTTAAAGATGTCGACGGGTACCACGAGTTGAGGGAGAAGTCCAAGCGGACCGAGGAAGAATGACAATGGTTGTTGGACGAGGGTCTCGCACTGGTATGTTTTTTGTCCCTCTATTTATATCTTCCCCTTTTCCTTAGTTATCTTGTTGATTTTTGCATGTTTCTTCATCTTAATAGGTTATCAAGCATATCAAGAAAGGACCTGAGTTGACGGATAGTCTCACTATCCTGCTCAGCACTTCGACTCAAGTTGGCCGCCGGGTTGGCTTCGAGGAAGGTCTAGAATACGCGAGGGCCAACCGGTCAGTGGAGGAGCATCCGCTGCATGGAATCAACATTGCAAGGGAGTACAACCTACGAATAAAGGAATATGACAATCTGTCATCTCCTCTCCAAGCTATGCTCCCTGATTTTGCTGCGGCAGGGGATGGCGTTCACCGTTTAAATGAATACTTGCAAGAAACATCTGAAGAAACGCCATCCACTCCTCCAACTTCTCCAAAACCAGATACTCCATCCTCAAAGACCCAAGGTCCTGAAGACGCAACTACTCAAGATCCATAGAATAGATAATGATATTTTGTAACTTGTTTTGTTTGTAATCTCCTTTTGATATAATTCAAGAATCTTTCATCCTTTTGCACTTTGTCTTACTAAGTAATATAAGTGTTAGATTTATGATCTTCTTGTTTATCATTAAAAGATTGAGTGATGTTTTTTAAGTGAGACGCGGCTCACCTCTGGCACGCAGGCCAGGAACTATATGTTTAAAGACACGTAGGTCTTACTTGGCGCGCAAGCCAAAAATAAAACATAAAACAAAAACATCGTATGTTGTAGCTTAATTGTTTTCTTTGATAAACTTGGCACGCATGCCTGATCATATTACATCATTTTTCTTAACTATTAGGGCACGCATGCCAAAAATCAAAATTACGATTCAAATATAACATCTCTTTAGTTATGCAACGTTCCAAGTTCTTGGGATTTCTGTTCCATCTAATTTCTCTAGCTTGTAGGCGCCTTTCGATAAAAATTCTTTCATTTTGTAAGGCCCTTCCCAAGTTGGGGCTAACTTGCCCGACGGCTTTTGTCCCGATGCCTCGTTGTTGTGGAAGACAAAATCGCCCGCATCAAAGTTACCCTTTTGGACCCGTGAGTCATAGTACTTCTGTAACTGACGTTTGTAATTATGCTCCCTGATGAGTGCCAACTCTCGTCTTTCCTCAAGGAGGTTGAGGTTCATCCGCAATTCCTCTTCATTATTATTAGTGGAAAGCATTCGTGCGGATGGAACCCCAATCTCAGCTGAGATCATCGCCTCGGTGCCGCATGTAAGACTGAACGGCGTCTCTGAATTACTTGTTTTCTTCTGAGTGCGGAAGGCCCAAAGCCCATGGGTAGTTCATCTACCCATCCCATTCGTTTGGTACCTATCATTGCTTTAATTCCATCCTTAATGGTTCGATTCGCCCTTTCGACTTGACCATTGGCCTACGGGTGAGCTACAGATGTGATTATTTGAGTGATCTGAAGTTCTTTCAGCCACACTTGAAGCCCACCATCCGCAAACTGGGTTCCATTGTCACTGATCAACTCCTGTGGAAGGCCAAAACAGCAAATGATGAACTCCCACAATAATTTTTTGATACTTGACGCAGTATTAGAAGCAATTGATTTAGCCTCCACCCACTTAGTGAAATAATCGATTGCCACGATCACATTATCAGACACTTATAAGTACAACGTCAATGGATCTCCCGTATGCGGTGCTGTTAGGGTAGGCAATTCCATTAAACACTTCTTGACCTCTAAAAACGCGTGTTCTACTTCTACGGTTCATTTGAAATGAGCTTTCATTAAACAATTCCTCATAATTGACACAAAGGGGAAAGACTTAGCTGCGTGATTGGCTAAAAATCTGTTCAAAGCAACGAGCCTTCCATTAAGTGTTTGCACCTCTTTGAGGGAAAAAGGTGAGGGCATGCGGGAGATCGCCTGGACCTTGTCCGGATTTGCCTTAAAACCCGTGCTCGTGACGATCAAGCCCAAGAATTTTCCTTCCTCCATCCCGAAAGAACACTTGCTGGGATTAAGCTTCATGTTGATCTTCCTCATAGTGCCAAATGTTTCCTCGATGTCTCGTAACATTTGATCTTCTTCTATGCTTTTTATAACCAAGCTATCCATGTATACTTCCAAATTTCGCCCAATTTGATCTTTGAAGGCTTCATCCATCAAACGCTGATACGTATCACCAGCATTTTTTAATCCAAAGGGCATCATTTTGTAACAAAATGTGTCTTGATCAGTGCGAACCCCTGTTTTATCATCATCACCTGCTGCCATGCAGATCTGGTGATAGCCTTTATAGGAATCAAAGAAGCATTTGAACTTGAATGGTGCTACCGCATCAACTTTTAGATCAATTTCAGGCAATGGATAACAGTCTTTCAGGCATGCCTTGTTTAGATCCTTGAAATATATACACATCCGCCATGTTCCATTGCTCTTAGGAACAATAACCGGATTAGCAACCCATGTTTGATATTGGATTTCACGGATGATTCCTGCATTTAACAAATCTTGAACTTGTTTATTCATGGCCTTAGTTTGCTCATGGCCCATTTTTCGTTTTTTCTGAACAATCGGTGTGAACGCCGGATTCACCCGCAGCTTGTGTTCCACGATCCTCCGCGGGACACCAGTCATGTCTGCGGGTTGCCAAGCAAAAATATCAATGTTTTTTTGTTAACAGTTGTTTCAGAAACGTCCTCACTATTTCGGAGATAGCGGGTCCAATCCTGGCCGTTTGATCTGGAAACTTTTTGTTCAATACCCACTTCTCTGGTTCAGTCCTTTCTGTTTGCTTAGGTACCTTACTCGGTTTTAAACTTTCTGTAGCAAAGCAATGTCTGTTTATGTAAATAACTGCCACTCTAGTGCGGGTTGGAACTCCTACCGCGCCATGAGCAATTAAAGGGTGAGCATTGAAATCACCGATTGCCTCCCGCCCCAAGATAATATCATGTTTTGACTTGGCCGGTAACACCAAGAATTCAACATCCTCAGTACTTGAATGTATTCCATCACTGAGTGTGACGGGAAAAGAAATCACCCCTCGTGGGTGCATCACTTCATCCAGTTGGTCTGAGCCTCACCTTGTCTTCCTCATCCAGTTGTTTAAAACATTGTTCATACATGATATCTGACGTGCTCCCGCTATCGAAGAAAACATATTCTGAACGGTAGTGACCTATCAGAGCGGTAATTATCAGCGGGTTTTTGTTACTTGGACCTCCTTTGACCCGTGGGAAAAATACTGGTTCACTCTTCCATTCTTCCTCATCAATTTCTTGCCCTTTGTTCCCACTTATTCACCCTCCTTGATACATACGAACATTCAAATCCCTGACCTACCTTTTAGGCGGGCCCTGATTATCTTGTTCGAAAGTCTTGTTAGATCCTTGTCTTACATTCTTAACCAAGTGCTCCAACTTTCCCGACTTGACTGCCGCTTCAATTTCGTTCTTCAAGGACACACACTCATCTGTGTTATG